>NC_041381.1:488935516-488940641 GCF_002162155.2 Triticum dicoccoides | reverse complement strand
ACAAGTTGATCTACGGATCGTTCCTTAGCCGTGTGCGGTGCCCCCCTCCACCATATTCCACCTCGGTCATATCGTCGCGGAGTTTAGGTGAAGCCCTGCGCCGGTAGAGCATCATCATCGTCACCACGCCATCGTGCTGACGGAACTCATCCCCGAAGCTTTGCTGGATCGGAGCCCGGGGATCGTCATCGAGCTGAATGTGTGCTGAACTCGGAGGTGCCGTACGTTCGGTACTTGGATCGGTCGGATCGTGAAGACGTACGACTACATCAACCGCGTTGTCATAACGCTTCCGCTTACGGTCTACGAGGGTACGTGGACAACACTCTCCCCCTCGTTGCTATGCCATCACCATGATCTTGCGTGTACGTAGGAAATTTTTTGAAATTACTACGTTCCCCAACAGTTTTATGATAAGTGTTTTCTTCTTAGTCGTTGCAAAGTTTTTATTATTATTTATCACTCCTTTTTTCGACACAAGTGTGCGGTCATAGCCGGGGAGCCTAATTTCTCTCTCAAAGCCGCTAGAGTTTAGTTTGCTAAACTGGCCTAGTAAAAAGTACTCCGCCTTTGGGATAAGAGGTTGAAGCCGTAGGCTGACCCGCTTGAAGTTTTGAGATAGGATGTGTCATGTTAAAGCACGGCAGAAGCACCTTTTTTTCTTTCTAAAGTCCAATTTTTGAATTGGCACCGAACACTTGATCTAGTTCGGACATTAACCTTTTGAATAAGTTTTTTGGCTTTTCGAGCCCATGACACTTTTAACCTATTTGTCTGTTTTCAGCACAAGTCTCGCAGTGCAACACCGGACACCTTTAGAGATTCGGCAAAACATTCTCGGATATTGCTATATATGCATCGGTTTCGAATTGTGTCTTTGGTCAATAGTTGGGTTGCCCGGCTCCTACGCTTGCCTCCTATGTTCCGCTTTGTTCGGCTAGGTGTGCAAAGGGAGAACCACTGTGATTGTGCTTCCAGCTCACATAGTTAAGCACCTCAGTGGAGAAAGCCAAAAACTGACTGTCACAATAAGCGTAAACTGGTCAGTGATCCGATGACGGCGTTAAACGATGGGCCATTCATAACAATGGCCGAAGTGTTTACGGCTTGACCTCGACTGTCGCCGAACACTATCGGGGGCTATTAACTGGCCTCCCAAACTAAATCCTCGATATTTTGCTCTTACATTGGAGCTGAGGTTTCATGATCATGCTTAGCATGACAGCCCAAAGAAAGGAACCGATAGCGGGACTATTTTCTTTGGAAGACATTTCTTCTATTAAATAGTAATATAACATGTCTCTCTGCGTACCTTTGTTTATAACACCGTATGACCAGATTGCCTTGTTTGTTGTAAATCTTTGCCCTCATAAAGGCTTTATAAAGTATGACAAACACTCCTCGGCTATTGGCCGAGGAGGTGGAAGCCGATGGTCGGTCAACAAAGTTTTGTACAATACGGATCCGAGCATTAATGACATAAAGTACTTGGATACATAGAGTCATTACACATAATTTGTGATTTTACTATGGATATCGATCCTTAATTCGGCCTCCCGTGCCCGCATTAAGGCTCGGGGGCTACTGGGCTTCGGGCTTATTATTTACAAATATTAAAGGGGCACATCGATCCCCTGATCTAGTGTTGCCACCCGACCAGTGTCTCGGGAGCTACTGCATTGCCTGTTCTATGCAGAAAATTTTAAGTGCAATACAGTTTACGAGGAGATTTTGATCCTCAGGTTGGTCGGCCGCACCCAACCTGAGTCTTGAGGACTGAGCACGCCGCTTTTTGTGTCCCAAAGTATTCTGCCGAGCTAGGACTTGATCCTCAGACCGATTTTACAAATCAACCTGAGTCTCAGCGGCTACGGGGATCAACGGTCTTATGTCATCCTTCATGTGCATCTCGGGTTTTAGACCGATACCCACCTTGAGGGCTACTGGCACCAATCAAAAATATTGACAAAAACCGGCCCACATTCGGGGTGGTGCACCACCTCAGAAGCAGTCCGGCGTAAAGCTCAGGCGCTAGTGGCTGGCTCCATAGAGGGCACTTCCGGCATTAAGCTCGGCTAAACTCCTTCAAACTTCTTTGAACCAAGGTGATTTACGACACCTCGGATACAGTCCGGCGTTGGAGCTCGGATACATAGTCCGGCGTTGGAGCTCAGATACCGTCCGGCGTTGGAGCTCGGATACCGTCCGGCATTGGAGCTCGGATACATAGTCCGGCGTTAGAGCTGGGAAGCAGTCCGGCATTGGTGCTCGGCTGCATAAGATACCTCGAATGCAGTCCGACGTTGGAGCTCAGACGCAAGAGGACGTTGCCGCCCGGGAGCAACTTCAAACCCGAGGCATGGCATAAAAATAACAAGGCATTGATAAAGGCCGTAAACTTAAAGGGGATTCTCGGATACCCAACGTGTAAACTCGTCGAATGCATTTTGGCGATCCTCAAGATAGAAGATTAGAAGATTTGTTGAACCAGTTTTCAAGACCGGCAACCGAAGATGAAGAACAGTTCGGAAGAATCGAGGAGCGTCCCTAACTTGAAGACCGGTTCAGGGGGCTACTGACGGTGTCCTGGACTAGGGGGTACTCACCACGTCGTCCCCCAATCGGTTAGATTGGGTCGAGGACCCCCAGGGCCGCATACTCATGGGCCAGTCCGGAGAGGTGCCGCATACAAGGAAGAATCAACAAGACTTGGCAATCAAGACAAGGACTCCTCCCCCACCGGCGTATTCGGCTAGGACTCTTGTTATCCTAGGCCTCTGGTGCATTATATAAACCGGGGCCAGGCTAGTCGATAGACATATACAACAACAATCATACCATAGGCTAGCTTCTAGGGTTTAGCCTCCTTGATCTCGTGGTAGATCTACTCTTGTACTACCCATATCATCAATATTAATCAAGCAGGACATAGGGTTTTACCTCCATCGAGAGGGCCCGAACCTGGGTAAAAACATCGTGTCCCTTGCCTCCTGTTACCATTGATCCTAAGACGCACAGTTCGGGACCCCCTACCCGAGATCCGCCGGTTTTGACACCGACACCCCCCTCCACACACACCCCAAATCTTGCACTCACCCAAATCCCTCGCTCACACACACGCGCGCGCACACACACACACACACACACACCACCCCTCCATCGCTTGAAACCCTATCTAGGTCGTCGCCACCGCACTGTCTCAATAGTCAACCTCTACCGGTCTGCCCGTGCAAGTTACCCACCGATATACATACCCTCACTGCCCTGAGTTTCTTAGATGATGCCCGCGAAATGTCCCCTTTCCCATAGATCCCCATCTCCACCCCCTCCCTCACTCCAGAGCATCGCAGCCTAAGCCCGGCTACACTTCCTGGGGAGCTCGAGGAGCGAATGGCCCAAAAGAGCTTTACCGTGACCTCTTTGCCCGACGTCGGCGAGGTGACCACCGAGGAAGTTGACGGCGATGACTAGCCTCAGGCTTTCAATCAATGGGCTAGAGTATTCTGGTATGTTGCGGATATCGGCTATGACATCGAGGTCGTCGACAGCAACGGCTTGACGCGGGCTATGTCATAGGTTAAGTTGCCCACCCCCAACCCCTCGGGTTCGACAACCGTTGATCTCATCGATGGCCCTGCCGTTGATCTCATGTGGCTCGTTGTGAACAATTTGCCATCCTTCATCACCATGGAGCCCCTTTTGTCATTTCTGAAGGACACGTTCTGTGACACTGGCTTGGGATCCTTAGCTGCCAAGTCAGACCTCATCAATGGCGACAGCGAGGAGGAGCCCATCTGTGACAAGTGAGGAAACCCATGATTTGTTTTGTCGTGCCTCTTCACCGGGGGAATCCCATGATTTGTTTTCTCAAACCCCTTCCGTAGTGAGAACTTGTCCAGTATTTATTGCTATATTTGGTTGTTTGCATTACGCCTTGTTTATTTCAATGGTTTTTGGTTGTTCGGTTGTTTGTAGTTATCATATGTCCAGTTTCAATTGTCATCTTTGGTTGTTCGTAGTATGCCTTGTTTATTTCAGTTATTCACAATATGATGTTCTATATGTGCAAGTATGAACTCTGCAGTTCAATTTCATCAATACTAGTTTTAACAATAGCTCTATGAATGACTATATTTGGTTCTTGTTAAGCATGTTGTATTTAACACGCCTTCCCATTTAATTTAACAATAATTAGTGTACTTAGACCTGCGCAATACCAGTTTGAATGACTATGTTTGCTTGTTTTTAAATGTTAGGCATGTTGCAGTTAACACACCTTTACACTTCTTCTTTTTCTTAACCAATGTGCTTAAACCTTCTCCATGAAGCTATCATTTGGAGATTATGTTGTCTACCATGGATATATTTGGTTGATGTTTAGCCTATTGTGCTTAACATGCCTTTAGATGTACTTACACAGGACAATATTGGGAACAACTGTTGTTTACCATCGAGGTTAGTTCATCCCATGGATTATATATACTCATTGTGTAGGATATCGGTAGCTGGTACCATATATGTCGGGGGCTGGTAAGGGATTAATCATCGAATCGGGCATTTGACTAAATATATTTGTAACCCATTTATCGGTAGGTTAACTACGACCATATCTAACATATCTAAGGCTACATAGCAAGATGCATTATACCAAATGACTAAATATGCAATCCTAGGCCACATAGCAACAAGGAAGGGTTGTTTGGTTCTAGGCCTAGGAGTTCCACACTTTGCCATACAATGTTGCCAAACTTTTCAAAGGGTTAGTTCTTCAAAACGACAGCCACAAGTTAGCACGCCTAAGAGAACCTTGCCACACTTTTTGAGTGTACATGATGTGGGACCATAGCGTGGCTTGCCTAAGATGTGGTTTGAACCAAGCACACACCTAAGTTGGTTAAACTTGCCTAACCTTAGGTGTGGCAACCTTTGGCAAATGTAGTCTCAAACCAAGAGTGTTACCTTAATGTTCCGATGATGTCTAGATACACATAGAAGAGCAGCAGCAGCAACAACAGCAACAACAGCAACAGCAACAACAGCAACAGCAACAGCAACAACAACAACGGCAACAACAACAACAACAGCAACAACAACAACAGCAACAACAACAACAGCAACAGCAACA
>NC_041381.1:488930314-488930522 GCF_002162155.2 Triticum dicoccoides | reverse complement strand
CAGCAGCAACAGCAGCAACAACAGCAACAACAACAACAACAACAACAACAACAACAACAACAACAACAACAACAACAACAACAACAACAACAACAACAACAACAACAACAACAACAACAACAACAACAACAACAACAACAACAACAACAACAACAACAACAACAACAACAACAACAACAACAACAACAACAACAACAACAACAACAAC
>NC_041381.1:488899720-488930012 GCF_002162155.2 Triticum dicoccoides | reverse complement strand
CTCATTATATAAGATGTTTATTGATCCATGCCGTGAGTATATTGGATGTTATAAGATCTTATATAATGGGGCAGAGGGAGTGTTGTACTACATCATTGTGCAATTGCAGTTTAGCTTCTAATATTAACTTGGTGCTTTTAGGTAGATCTCATTGTAAAGATCCGTGCTTTGACCCTTTTGTGTATGGGTAATGAGATATTGATGAACCAACATCAAGTGAGGAAACTGATAAAGATTGTTAGTAAAATGGGTCAAAAGATGGCAATGAAACTATTTGTTTACACTTTATCCAAGACAACAGTGAATTGCAGCATGGTAAGTAAGAACACTGCAGCCTTCTTTTTGTTGCCCATAATGAGTTGTGTTAGATGACAATATCAGATTTTTTACTTTGGAGTGGTTCTCGAAGTAGTTTACTCAACATTACCTCTCAAACTACCTGATTTGTGGGCATGAAAGGTTAAAGTATTTCTACCAGAACACAATGACTATCTAGATATCCTCATGAGTCATGAAGACAGTGAAGGATAGGGGGTTGGCCATCACAATTCACAAGGAGTTAGACTAGAGTCGTGTGTGCATTCTGCATGGAGGAGAGTACAATACGGGCATTCCGCTTCACCTTGTTTAGCAACCAAAATGTCTTTTGCATCTTTCTTTACCGTGTTTAATAGTACAAGTATACAACCCTGGTTCATCATTTTTATTTGGTGATTATGTATTTCTTGAACACATGTATCTGCAAATTGAATAATGCATTGGTTGTTTAACCTCATGGATATGAATAAAGTTATATCCAACTTTCAAATTCAAATTTGGTACAATTTTAAATAGCAGTGGTTTAATTAGGGTTGAAATATGCTATGTAGGTCGTTACGGCGCACACGGTCTGTAAAGCACAAATGTGTGTGATATACACCATAATCTGACACGGTTTGCACAGAGGAAACATGTGCGACCATGCACACATTTGGCGTTTGCGAAGCGTGTGTGATGTCAGAAAATATCACAAACGGTGCGAGCAAACTAAATGTTTGTGATAGTCGCCTTATCGTGCACGGTTTACAGTCATGAACTGTTTTGGATGCCGTAGGCATCATAAATGTTGCACCACATAATAGCATGTGCGATAGTTATCCTGTACGACGGTCCGACCCGTAATCCTATCCGACACTCATACGGTGATTAGGTAATCTTCTTAATAATATATTGCACACGGTTCAGGAGAAGTGAATGTGTGTGATAGTCTCTTTATCACACATGCTTGGCAATCATGAACTGTTTGTGATGGGGTGCGCATTGTAAACGTTGCACCACAGAATAGCATGTGCAATGGTAATGCTAGCTAGCACACACGAGTAGCAAGGATGGAGCATTTGGGATATTCGATATATCACAAACAATTGTGTGAATATGCTTTGTTCTGGAAAACATATGCATTCCTACTCCCTATCCCCAGCGGTTTCTGGGTCATGTGGGAAGGACCCTCCTATCGCCCACACTGGCAAGGCAATGCTTTAAAATGTCATCATGGAAAGGGGTTAAAAACCGTTTTGATATATAGCAGCTCTCTGTACCACTGTAGTGTTGATTACATCTTGTAGTTGATGCAAGTTGGTTTATCTGGTGGAAGATTAAATGTTTAGATCCTTAAGCATATTCAATACACCTCTGATCTTGAACATGAATATGATTCGTGAGTAGTTACTTTTGTTCTTGAGGACATGTGAGAAGTCTTGTCATAAGTAATCATGTGATGTTGGTATTCGTTTGATATTTTGATGATATGTATGTTGTTGCTTCCTTTAGTGGAGTCATGTGAACGTTGACTACATGACCCTTCACCATACTTTGGCCTAAGGGAAGGAATTGTGGAGTAATAAGTAGATGATGGGTTGCTAGAGTGATAGAAGCTTAAACCCTAGTATTACGTAAGGGGCTGGTTTGGATCCATATATTTCATGCCATGGTTAGATTTATCTTAATTCTTCTTTCATATTTGTGAATGCTTGCGAGAGGGGTAATTGAAGGAAATATGCCCTAGAGGCAATAATAAAGTCGTTATTTATATTTCCTTATATCATGATAAATGTTTATTATTCATGCTAGAATTGTATTAACCGGAAACTTAGTATATGTGTGGATACATAGACAAACAGAGTGTCACTAGTATGCCTCTACTTGACTAGCTCGTTGAATCAAAGATGGTTAAGTTTCCTAGCCAAAGACATGAGTTGTCATTTGATTAACGGGATCACATCATTAGAGAATGATGTGATTGACTTGACCCATTCTGTTAGCTTAGCACTTGATCGTTTAGTATGTTGCTATTGCTTTCTTCATGATTTATACATGTTCCTATGACTACGAGATTATGCAACTCCCGAATACCGGAGGAACACTTTGTGTGCTACCAAACGTCACAATGTAACTGGATGATTATAAAGGTGCTCTACAGGTGTCTCCGATGGTATTTGTTGAGTTGGCATAGATCGAGATTAGGATTTGTCACTCCGATTGTCGAAGAGGTATCTTTGGGCCCTCTCGGTAATGCACATCATTATAAGCCTTACAAGCAATGTGACTAATGAGTTAGTTACGGGATGATGCATTACGGAACGAGTAAAGAGACTTGCCGGTAACGATATTGAACTAGGTATTGGATACCGACGATCGAATCTCGGGCAAGTAACATACCGATGACAAAGGGAACAACACATGTTGTTATGCGGTTTGACCGATAAAGATCTTCGTAGAATATGTGGGAGCCAATATGAGCATCTAGGTTCCGCTATTGGTTATTGACCAGAAATGAGTCTCGGTCATGTCTACATAGTTCTCAAACCCGTAGGGTCCGCACGCTTAACGTTCGGTGACGATCCGTATTATGAGTTTATGTGTTTTGATGTACCGAAGGTAGTTCGGAGTCCCAGATGAGATCGGGGACATGACGAGGAGTCTCGAAATGGTCTATATGTAAAGATCGATACATTGGACGACTATATTCGGACATGGGAAAGGTTCCAAGTGATTCGGGTATTTATCGGAGTACCGGAGAGTCACGGGAATTCGCCGGGGAGTATATGGGCCTTATTGGGCTTTAGGGGAGAGAGAGGGGCTGCCTATGGGAGGCCGCACGCCCCCCAAAGGCCTAATCCGAATTGGACTAGGGGGAGGGGCGGCGCCCCCTCCTTCCTTCTCTTCTCTCTTCCCCTTCCTTCTCTCCTACTCCTACTACTTGGAAGGGGGGAATCCTACTCCCGGTGGGAGTAGGACTCCCCAGGGCGCGCCATAGAAAGGGCCGGCCCCTCCCCTCCTCCACTCCTTTATATACTGGGAGGGGGGCACCCCATGGACACACAAGTTGATCATTGATCTTTAGCCGTGTGTGGTGCCCCCCCTCCACCATAATCCACCTCGGTTATATCATAGCAGTGCTTAGACGAAGCCCTGCGTCGGTAGCTTCATCAACACCGTCATCACGCCGTCGTGCTGATGGAACTCTCCCTTGAAGCTCTACTGGATCGTGAGTTTGTGGGACGTCACCGAGCTGAACGTGTGCAGACCGTGGAGGTGTCGTACGTTCGGTACTAGGATCGGGCGATCATAAAGACGTACGACTACATCAACCGCGTTGTCATAATGCTTCCACTTACGGTCTACGAGGGTACGTGAACGACACTTCTCCCCTCTCGTTGCTATGGATCACCATGATCTTGCGTGTGCATAGGATTTTTTTTGAAATACTACGTTCCCCAACAGTGGCACCCGAGCCAGGTTTATGCGTAGATGTTATATGCACGAGAAGAACACAAGTGAGTTGTGGGCGATACAAGTCAAACTGCTTACCAGCATGTCATACTTTGGTTCGGCGGTATTGTTGGATGAAGCGGCCCAGACCAACATTACGCGTACGCTTACGCAAGACTGGTTCTACTGACGTGCTTTGCACATAGATGGCTAGCGGGTGTCTGTTTCTCCAACTTTAGTTGAACCGAGTGTGACTATGTCCGGTCCTTGTTGAAGGTTAAAATATCACTAACTTGACGAAATATCGTTGTGGTTTTGATGCGTAGGTAAGAACGGTTCTTGCTCAGCCTGTAGCAGCCACGTAAAACTTGCAACAACAAAGTAGAGGACGTCTAACTTGTTTTTGCAGGGCTTGTTGTGATGTGATATGGTCAAGACGTGATGAGATATAAGTTGTTGTATGAGATGATCATGTTTTGTTGAAGTTATCGACAACTGGAAGAAGCCTTATGGTTGTCTCTTTATTGCATAAGATGCAAGCGCCAAATAATTGCTTTACTTTATCGTTATGCGATAGCAATAGTTGCAATAGCAATAGTTGGCAAGACGACCATGTGACGACACATTGATATAGATCAAGATGATGGAGATCATGGTGTCATGCCGGTGATGATGGAGATCATGACGATGCTTTGGAGATGGAGATCAAAGGCATAAGCTGATGATGGCCATATCATGTCACATATTTTGATTGCATGTGATGTTTATTTTTATACATCTTATTCTGCTTTGATTGATGGTAGGATTATAAGATGATCTCTCACTAAATTTCAAGGTAAAAGTGTTCTCCCGGAGTATGCACTGTTGCCAAAGTTCGTCGTGCCAAGACACCACGTGATGATCGGGTGTGATAAGCTCAACGTTCACCTACAACGGGTGCAAGCCAGTTTTGCACACGCAGAAATACTCGGGTTAAACTTGACGAGCCTAGCATATGCAGATATGGCCTCGGAACACTGGAGACCGAAAGGTCGAGCGTGAATCATATAGTAGATATGATCAACATAGTGATGTTCACCATTGAAAACTACTCCATCTCACGTGATGATCAAACATGGTTTAGTTGATTTGGATCACGTGATCATTTACATGACTAGATGGATGTCTATCTAAGTGGGAGTTCTTAAGTAATATGATTAATTGAACTTTAATTTATCATGAACTTAGTCTTGATAGTATTTTGCAAATCTATGTTGTAGATCAATAGCTCGCGTTTAGCTCCCCTATTTTATTTTTGATATGTTCCTAGAGAAAACTAAGTTGAAAGATGTTAGTAGCAATGATGCAGATTGGATCCGTGATCTGAGGATTATCCTCATTGCTGCACAGAAGAATTATGTCCTTGATGCACCACTAGGTGATGGACCTATTGCAGGAGCAGCTACAAACGTTATGAATGTTTGGCAAAGCTTGGTATGATGACTACTTGATAGTTTAGTGCACCATGCTTTACAGCTTAGAACCGGGACTTCAAAAATGTTTTGAACGCCACGGAGCATATAAGATGTTCCAAGAGTTGAAATTGGTATTTCATACTCATGCCCGTGTTGGAGAGGTATGAGACCTCTGACAGTACTTTGCCTACAAGATGGAGGAGAATAGCTCAACCAGTGAGCATATGCTCAGATTGTCTGGGTACTACAATCGCTTGAATCAAGTGGGAGTTAATCTTCTAGATAAGATAGTGATTGGCAGAATTCTCTAGTCACTATCACCAAGTTACTAGAACTTTGTGATGAACTATAATATGCGAGGGATAACGAAAAAATTCCCAAGCTCTTCACGATGCTGAAATCGGCGAAGGTAGAAATCAAGAAAAGTATCAAGTGGTCATGGTTGTCAAGACCACTAGTTGCAAGTAAAAGGGCAAAGTGAAAGAAAGGGAACTTCAAGAAGAATAGCAAGCAAGTTGATGCTCCAATGAAGAAACCCAAAGCTAGACCCAAGCCTGGAACTGAGTGCTTCTACTGCAAAGGGAATGGTCACTGGAAGCGGAACTACCCCAAACATTTGGCGGATAAGAAGGATGGCAGAGTAAACAAAGGTATATTTGATATACAAATTTTTGATGCATACTTTACTAGTGTTCATAGTAACCCCTCGGTATTTGATACTAGTTCAGTTGCTAAGAGTAGTAACTCGAAACAGGAGTTATAGAATGAACATAGACTAGTTGAGGGTGAAGTGATGATGTGTGTTGGAAGTGGTTCCAAGATTGATATGATCATCATCATCACACACTCCCTATACTTTCAGGATTAGTGTTGAACCTAAATAAGTGTTATTTGGTGTTTGTGTTGAGCATGAATATGATTTGATCATGTTTATTGCAATACGGTTATTCATTTAAGTTAGAGAATAATTGTTGTTCTGTTTACATGAATAAAACCTTCTATGGTCATACACCCAATGAAAATGGTTTGTTGGATCTCGATCGTAGTGATACACATATTCATAATATTGAAGTCAAAAGATGCAAAGTTAATAATGATAGTGCAACTTATTTGTGGCACTGGCGTTTAGGTCATATTGGTGTAAAGCGCATGAAGAAACTCCATGCTGATGGAATTTTGGAATCACTTGATTATGAATCACTTGATGCTTGCAAACCATGCCTTATGGGCAAGATGACTAAGACTATGTTCTCCGGAACAATGGAGCGAGCAACAGACTTATTGGAAATAATACATAGTGATGTATGCGATCCGATGAGTGTTGAGGCTCGCGGCGCGTATCGTTATTTTCTGACCTTCACAGATGATTTGAGAAGATATGGGTATATCTACTTGATGAAACATAAGTCTGAAACGTTTGAAAAGTTCAAACAATTTCAGAGTGAAGTGGAAAATCATCATAACAAGAAAATAGAGTTTCTACGATCTGATCATGGAGGAGAATATTTGAGTTACGAGTTTGGTCTTCATTTGAAACAATGCGGAATAGTTTCGCAACTCACGCCCCCTGGAACACCACAACATAATGGTGTGTCCGAACATCGTAACCGCACTTTATTAGATATGGTGCGATCTATGATGTCTCTTACCGATTTACCACTATCATTTTGGGGTTATGCATTAGAGACAGCAGCATTCACGTTAAAAAGGGCACCATCTAAATCCGTTGAGACGACACCATATGAACTGTGGTTTAGCAAGAAATCTAAGCTATCATTTCTTAAAGTTTGGGGTTGTGATGCTTATGTGAAAAAGTTTCAACCTGATAAGCTCAAACCCAAATCGGAGAAATACGCCTTCATAGAATGCCCAAAGGAAACTGTTGGGTACACCTTCTATCACATATCTGAAGGCAAGATATTCGTTGCTAAGAATGGATCCTTTCTGGAGAAGGAGTTTCTCTCGAAAGAAGTGAGTGGGAGAAAAGTGGAACTTGGTGAGGTAACTGTACCTGCTCCCTCATTGGAAAGTAGTTCACCATAGAAATTTGTTCCAGTGATTCCTACACCAATTAGTGGGGAAGTTAATGATGATGGTCATGAAACTTCAGATCAAGTTGCTACCGAACCTCGTAGGTCTTCCAAAGTAAGATCCACACTGGAGTGGTATGGTAATCTTGTTCTGGAAGTCATGTTAATAGACCATGATGAACCTACGAACTATGAGGAAGTGATGATGAGCCCAGATTCCGCGAAATGGCTTGAGGCCATAAAATCTGAGATAGGGTCCATGTATGAGAACAAAGTATGGACTTTGGTTGACTTGCTCGATGATCAGCAAGCCAAGTTAAATAAATGGATCTTCAAGAGGAAGACGGACACTGATAGTAGTGTTACTATCTACAAAGCTCGACTTGTTGCGAAAGGTTTTCGACAAGTTCAAGGTGTTGAAAATGATGAGATTTTCTCACTCATAACGATGCTTAAGTCTGTCCGAATCATGTTAGCAATTGCCACATTTTATGAAATCTGGCAAATGGATGTCAAAACTGCATTCCTTAAATGGATATTTCTTAAAGAAGTGTTGTATATGATACAACCAGAAGGTTTTGTCAATCCTAAAGGTGCTAACAAAATGTGCAAGCTCCAGCGATCCATCAATGGACTGGTGCAAGCATCTCGGAGTTGGAATATACTCTTTAATGAGTTGATCAAAGCATATGGTTTTATACATACTTTTGGAAAGGCATGTATTTACAAGAAAGTGAGTGGGAGCACTACAGCTTTTCTGATAAGTATATGCGAATGACATATTGTTGATCGGAAATGATGTAGAATTTTCTGGAAAGCATAAATGAGTGTTCGAAAGGAGTTTTTCAAAGAAAGACCTCGGTGAAGCTGCTTACACATTGAGCATCAAGATATATCAAGACGCTTGATAAGATTTTTCAATGAGTACATACCTTGATAATATTTTGAAGTAGTTCAAAATGGAACAGTCAAAAAGGAGTTCTTGCCTGTGTTGCAAGGTGTGAAGTTGAGTAAGACTCAAAACCCGACCATGGCAGAAAATAGAAAGAGAATTAAAAGGCATTCCCTATGCCTCAGTCATAGGTTCTATAAAGTATGTTGTGTTGTGTACCAGTCCTATTGTGTACCTTGCCATAAGTTTATCAAGGGGGTACTATAGTGATCTAAGAGTAGATCAATGGACAACAGTCAAAATTATCCTTAGTGAGGACTAAAGAAATGTTTCTTGGTGATGGGGGTGATAAAAGATTTCGTCGTAAAGAGTTACGTCGATGCAAGCTTTTACACCGATCCAGATGACTCTAGGTCTCAATCTGGATACATATTGAAAGTGGGAGCAATTAGCTAGAGTAGCTCCGTGCAGAGCATTGTAGACATAGAATATTTGCAAAATACATACGTCTCTGAATGTGACAAACCCGTTGACTATACTTCTCTCACGAGCAAAACGTGATCACACCTTAGTACTCTTTGGGTGTTAATCACATAACAATGTGAACTAGATTATTGACTCTAGTAAACCCTTTGGGTGTTGGTCACATGACGATGTGAGCTATGGGTGTTAATCACATACAGATGTGAATATTTGTGTTAAATCACATGGTGATGTGAACTAGATTATTGACTCTAGTGCAAGTGGGAGACTGTAGGAAATATGCCCTAGAGGCAATAATAAAGTTGTTATTTATATTTCCTTATATCATGATAAATGTTTATTATTCATGCTAGAATTGTATTAACCGAAAACTTAGTACATGTGTGGATACATAGACAAACAGAGTGGCACTAGTATGCCTCTACTTGACTAGCTCGTTGAATCAAAGATGGTTAAGCTTCCTAGACATACACATGAGTTGTCATTTCATTAACAGGATCACATCATTAGAGAATGATGTGATTGACTTGACCCATTCTGTTAGCTTAGCACTTGATCATTTAGTATGTTGTTATTGCTTTCTTCATGACCTATACATGTTCCTATGACTATGAGATTATGCAACTCCCGAATACCGGAGGAACACTTTGTGTACTACCTAACATCACAACGTAACTGGGTGATTATAAAGGTACTCTACAGGTGTCTCCGATGGTATTTGTTGAGTTGGCATAGATCGAGATTAGGATTTTTCACTCTGATTGTCGGAGAGGTATCTCTGGGCCCTCTCGGTAATGCACATCATTATAAGCCTTGCAAGCAATGTGACTAATGAGTTAGTTATGGGATGATGCATTACGGAACGAGTAAAGAGACTTGCCGGTAACGAGATTGAACTAGGTATTGGATATCGATGATCGAATCTCGGGCAAGTAACATACCGATGACAAAGGGAACACCGTATGTTGTTATGCGGTTTGACCGATAAAGATCTTCGTAGAATATGTGGGAGCCAATATGAGCATCCAGGTTCCGCTATTGGTTATTGACTGGAAATGAGTCTCGGTCATGTCTACATAGTTCTCAAACCAGTAGGGTCCGCACGCTTAACATTCGGTGACGATCCGTATTATGAGTTTATGTGTTTTGATGTACCGAAGGTAGTTCGGAGTCCCGGATGAGATCGGGGACATGACGAGGAGTCTCGAAATGGTCTATACGTAAAGATCGATATATTGGATGACTATATTCGGACATCGGAAAGGTTCCAAGTGATTCGGGTATTTATCGGAGTACCGGAGAGTCACGGGAATTCGCCGGGGAGTATATGGGCCTTAATGGGCTTTAGGGGAGAGAGAGAGGGGCTGCCTATGGGAGGCCGCACGCCCCCCAAAGGCCTAATCCGAATTGGACTAGGGGGAGGGGCGGCGCCCCCTCCTTCCTTCTCTTCTCTCTTCCCCTTCCTTCTCTTCTAGTCCTACTACTTGGAAGGGGGAATCCTACTCCCGGTGGGAGTAGGACTCCCCAGGGCGCGCCATAGAAAGGGCCGACCCCTCCCCTCCTCCACTCCTTTATATACGGGGAGGGGGGGCACCCCATGGACAGACAAATTGATCATTAATCTTTAGCCGTGTGCGGTGCCCCCCTCCACCATAATCCACCTCGGTCATATCATAGTAGTGCTTAGGCGAAGCCCTGCGTCGGTAGCTTCATCAACACCGTCATCACGCCGTCGTGCTGACGGAACTCTCCCTCGAAGCTCTACTCGGTCGTGAGTTCATGGGACATCACCGAGCTGAACATGTGCAGATCACGGAGGTGCCGTATGTTCGGTACTAGGATCGGTCAATCGTGAAGACGTACGACTACATCAATCGCGTTGTCATAACGCTTCCGCTTATGGTCTACGAGGGTACATGGACGACACTCTCCCCTCTTGTTGCTATGCATCACCATGATCTTGCGTGTGCGTAGGAATTTTTTTGAAATACTACGTTCCCCAACAGTAATGTCGCAGGAAACCACGACCACCTATGGGACTAGGATGGCCCCTTGCTGGTTTGATAGGGGGGGGGGCGTCGTGTTGAACAAAGAGCAGATGAACGTGAGGCCGCAGGACAGAGATCACACAGGCAGTTTTACCCAGGTTCGGGCGGCCGGGAGGCGTATAACCCTACTCCTGCTTTGGTGGATTGATGGTGGAAATGTGGTGGTGGAGCGTAGTACACTTTCCCGGCAAGGGTTGCCTCAGGGCGGCAACAACTACACGCGTACGGGGGTGTGAGTTACCCAACCTTCTAACCTCTTGAACCCCTTCTACCATTGTCATGGGACTCCTTTTATAGGTTAAGGGGTCACCACAGTGGTAAATCAGTCATTAGACACTGATAAGATAGCAACTAGTGTGCAGGCTGAGAGGGCGCATTTAATGCGTCATTTGACATCACGTCGTTGGTTGCCCGGCAAGGCTTGCCGGGCTATCTTGCTAGCTCCGCGCCTGCTCGTCTGCCACGTCATAGGACGTGTGTCATCTATGGGTTTTCTAGTAGAAAGGGGCCGCCATGTGGCGAATGCCTGTCACTTAATCACTCTGCGGCTCGACACCGACTGATCGATGATGTGAGTCGTGGTGGTGTGGTTGGTGAGGTGGTTTGGCCTTCGCAGGTCCCAGCAAGCCCTGTCGGGATGCCTTGGTCATCTTCTTCTGGGGGTGGCCTCGCCCCTTGCCGGGCTCGCCTGCTCGGCAAAGGAGGCCTTTCTCTTGATGATATTTTGCTTCTCTAGCTTGGTCTTGGTCCCTTTGATCTGCTTGTTGGTCCTTCAAATCTCTGGGTTTGTTGTACTCTATCTTGGGTTGGTGCTTCAATCTTGATCTCGTGCATGTGCACAGTCAGGGCAACAGACCCAGGGTTTGTTGCACCGACAGAAGCCCCCGGGCCTGCCGAGAATGCACTGCCGAGCGTCGTCGGGGTAGGGCCTAAAAAGTGCACAGGCAGAGTTGCTGAAGAGGCTGGTCTCTTGAGATCTTCTTTGCTTCCTCATTAGTCTTGATTTTGGTCCAGTTTCCGGTTTCCCCGCGCGTCGTGCGCAACGTTATGGGAAAATCTCGGATGGTGGCATGCATGGTGCTCGCGTCCCATGATCACGACGTGGAAACTGCCATCTCACTTGCTTTCGTGCTTCTTGTTCATCCGTCACGTGTCCTCCATGCCTTAGGAAGGGTAGGTGGTGGATGCAGAGGGCACGGGTGTTAGTGCCATGGCGGGAAATCAGGCGTCGCTGGTTGGAGCAACAGGTCAGTCCTGATTCCCTTCGTATCTGGATGGGAGGGGAGGCCGCATTGGACGAGCGGGGCAGCCATCCCTGGGATGAGAGGCCAGCCCCGGGCCCCGCCCTTCTATAAAATGGGGTAGGAACGGTGCCTTTCCATACGCACCTCTTTCTCCTTCTTTCTTCGTAGTTTTCCTTTGCTCACCATGGTGAGAGGGCGAGGGCGCGCTGGTACTCCAGTGGCGGCGACGAGGGATTCTACTCGACAATGCATCCCTCCTCCTTCGGAGCCCGCGGTGGCGGAGCCCACTGCGAGAGGAGGAGGGAGGGGTGACGTCGGGGTTGTCATGGCGCTCGAGGAAGAGGAGGACAAGGTGGCGCTCCGGTTGCGCCTCCGCCGGCGGCTCCTCCTCCAATTGAAGGCCATGTTGGAGACTAGCCCCGGGAATTCTTCATCAGGTTGTACAAGCCTTTGTGCAGCCACCTTCGTCTTCCTACCCCGTTCTCCCGGGAAATGGAGCTTGATCCACCGCACGCTTTGAGGCTACACATGAGGGACTGCGTGAACGCTGGCATGTGGGTTGATGCTGACTTCCCCGCTCCTCATGTTATGTACCTCCACCATGGTTGGAAGACCTTTGCCCGTGCCCATAGCTTGTCGGAGGGGCACGTTCTCCAGTTCAAATTAATGGAGTGCGCCCTGCTCTCCATCAAGGTCTTCGGGCGCTCGGGAATTCGCTTAGGGTGCTGCGTGGAGAGCTCTGTCGATGATGAAAGCTCCTCCTCGAGCGACAGCGACGAGGAGGGTCGTGACGGCAATGACGATGCCGGTGATGACAACTCCGACTCTGGCTGACCCCGCAGACACCGCCTCCATCGCATGGCAGCACCATCATCTACCCCTGCACTTTCTCCCGGCAAGGTAATTGCCGGGAAGTTGGATGCAGAGGTGGCGATGGTGCCCCCTGGCTCCTTCCAGCTGGACCCTAGCAGGCTTCCTCTCGGGCTGCAGCTCTGCTATCCTTGCCGTGCCCTGCTGGCCCTGGTGGCGGTGTTCAACGGGTCGCCTCTGTTGTGATCTCCATCGACGTGTTCCCCGACGCCCCCCTTTTGTCGTCTTTGCCTTCACCTGTCGTGCCTGGGAGGAGAGGGACAAGAAAGGGGATTAAGGGGCACTTATCTTTTTTCAATCTTAAACTTGTAGGCACTTGCCAAATTTTAATTCAAATAATGTAATCTCTCGAGTCCATGTTTGTGTTCTATAATGCTTGTACTTGTATAAGCATGTTAGCGAAAAAGATAAACCTTGTCGGGAACCCGTGCATGTATATGTCCATGCAGAGGCGAGATGCCTCTTTAGTGTAAATAAACGAGTTTTCTCGGTAGACTATGTTGCCGGCACCCTTTTTGTCTGCCGGAGAGCCACATCCGCCGGGTTACAGACAAAGGGACTAGCCCCCCGCCAACTTCCTTTTACCA
Source organism: Triticum dicoccoides (assembly GCF_002162155.2). Lineage (NCBI taxonomy): Eukaryota > Viridiplantae > Streptophyta > Magnoliopsida > Poales > Poaceae > Triticum > Triticum dicoccoides. The sequence goes on along the minus strand of NC_041381.1, from coordinate 488,916,654 downwards.
AAGGCCAATGTGACCACTCTGACTGAAGCAATGTTCGAGTCAGGGATGGGAGCACCCAAGTTTAAAAAGAGTGGCGAGGTTTTCTAATGCATAAGTTATAGCTTACAGAACACGAATGGACAAGAGGTAGAACTTATCTGTTTGGCTTGCCGGGGATCACAGTGTCGGCCAATCTTCTCAACTCCTTGTTGAAGCCAAATTCACGGCAAGAACCCGCAACTTCATGCAGATGAGAATGAATGCAGGATGTGATCCTATCTATATGCATTTGAAGATGCTCATGAAATGCTTATGCAATGATCTGGAATGCTCATGCATGCATGCAGTCTAGGTTGGGGGCCCCTACAATGCTTCTTTATTTTCTCTTGCACGGGGTCATCACCCCGGCTTTGTACAAGGGGTTACATGCAGCTGAGACAAGGCCTGTACAAATGGGTGGCTGCCGGGGAGGGCCCGACAGTCTCGCGCCTTACAGGTAGAACTTGCGGAGATGCTCAATATTCCATGAGTTTTGCAACTAAGTGCCATCTCCGTTCTCCAGACGGACTGCGCCAGGTCTGGTGACTCATACTACCCGGTAAGGGCCTTCCCACTTCGGTGACAACTTGTTTGTACCCTTGGCGGACTGAACGCACCTAAGGACAAGGTCACCTTCCTCAAAACTTCGGGCGTGAACCCTGCGGCTTTGATAGCGATGCAGGGCTTGCTGATACTTGCAGCACGGAGACGGTTCTCCTTGAGTAGCACATCATCATCACGCCGGTGCTGATCTTGCAGTACTTCATCGTAGGCAAGCACTCTAGGTGACCCGTAAATGAGTTCCATGGGGATAACTACTTCTGACCCATAGACCAGGGAGAAGGGTGTCTACCCGGTAGCTCAGTTTGGTGTCGTTCCGAGGGACCAGAGAACTATCGGTACATTGGTATGCGTCGGTGCTATACAAACGGTTTTTATCCCCTTTCTGCGATGGCATTTGGAACTGTCGCCAAGTGAGTGTGGGCGATAGGGGGTCCTTCCCACACGACCCAGAAACCGTCGGGGATAGGCCCTCCTGGCACACAAACTGGGCCAAAATGAGCTCGTGTGCGATCGGGCGAGGCATCGAAACCCAACTGTTTCTGTTCGTATGTACATCCCACACGATGAATCCCAGAAAAACATTTCCGTTCGTATGTATAGCTCACACAGTTAATCCAAGGAGTACATCCCACATAGTGAATTCAGGGAAAATGTTTCCATTCGTATGTACTTCCCACACAGTCAATCCAGGGAAAACGTTTCTGTTCGTATGTACATCGCACACAGTCAATCCAGGGAAAACATTTCTGTTCGTATGTACATCCCACACAGGTTTATGTATAGGCTCGTGTGTGATACGTGTAACTATCACACATGCTCCGCCTTGGTTAACTGTTTGCTTTTATCAAATACATCACACACGATTTGATGAAGAAAACTGTGTGGCATTAGGCTATCCATCACAAGCGCTTTTACTTCTAGAACCGTTTGAAAAGTTCCATGACCCATTTAGCAGGTTTATTAGTTTACAATTAATAATTCCAGTATTACGCAAATTCACATTTCATATCGAACATCTGTTTGTGAAAGGGCTAGTTATCGACTAGAGGGGGGGGGGTGAATAGGCAATTTTTATGGAAGTCTTCAAAACATGGGAGTTTCGAAGACAAACAATAGAAACGACACTATTCGTATGCAACGGAAGGTAGACTACACTAGACAAGCCATAGTCAAGTATTCAATGAAGTGAAAGCACGAAGACTATTAGCAGCTAGGTAGTAAAGATCAGGATGGAAGATAGTCTGAAGCCAATCAGGACAAGTAGTCACACAGTGAAGTCAAACAGATAATGCAAGCAGGCAATGACTTCGCGAAGACAAACTGTAAGTAAAGAGAAGTGAGTGATAGAACCAGTAGCTTCAGGAGGACAGGGGTTTGTTCGACCAGTTCCAGTTGATGTGACGACTGTACGTCTGGTTAGGGAGGCTGAGATTTAACTCAGAAGATCGCGTCTTCACCTTATTCCCCTTGAGCTAAGGACTCTCAGTCCCCACCCAATCACTCTGGTAAGTCTTCAAGGTAGACTACCAAACCTTCACAGACTTCATTCACCGGCAATCCACAATGACTCTTGGATGCTCAGAATGTGACGCTTAACTGGCTGGAGGATTCACATTCCGCAAGTGGAATAAGTCTTCAGATCACGCGGACAGAAATACTTCAGTGATGCCAAACACTCTTTGGGCTCTGGGTGGTTTGGGCTTTATCCTTGCAAGGATTCTCTCTCAAAAGCTTCGGAGGTGGGTTGCTCTCAAATGACAAAAGCCGTATACTAACTCTAAGCAGCCGCCAATTTATGGTGTAGGAGGTGGGCTATTTATAGCCACTGGGCAACCCGACCTGATTTGTTCGAAATGACCCTGGGTCACTAAGGAACTGACATGTGTCTCAACGGTCAGATTTCAAACACACGCAATAACTTGACTTGGGCTACAAGTAAAGCTGACTCATCCGACTCTAGATAAGATTTGCTCTCATTGTCTTTGCTCGAAGACATAGGATTTGGTTGAGCATCACTTCAGTCACTCTGACTTTGTTCACTTGGACCCCACTTAATAGTGCGGTGGTTCCTATGACTCAACAAAGAAGAAAAGAAACAACGAAACAGCTAAGTCTTCGCGCTCCATAGTCTTCAAACGTTGTCTTCTCATGTCATAGTCTTCAACGTGATTAGCCTCACAGACCACCATTGTCTTCAATGTCTTCACACATTTTTAGGGGTCATCTCCAGTAGGTAAACCGAATCAATGAGGGACTACTACCTATGTTATCCTGCAATTCTCACAAACACATTAGTCCCTCAACCAGGTTTGTCGTCAATACTCCAAAACCAACTAGGGGTGGCACTAGATGCACTTACAATCTCCCCCTTTTTGGTGATTGATGACAAACTGGTTGAAGTTTTCAATGGGGATAAAAGTATGTGAAATTGTAAAGGATTAATATATTGTCTTCATAGATGGTAAACAGGCCCCCCTGAAGATGTGCATATAGATGTTTTGCGTTGGAATACAAATGCACATGGCAAGTTGTACTTGTGGAGATCCTCTTCACATTATGAAGACAATTCATCATGCATGAGAAGATATAATAGAAATAATGACATGCATAATGAGAAATGGGCATCTGCGGAATGACTTCATGCGGGATTTATCATCACATCATATAATAGCAGTAAAAAGTAGCAGACGACCATCGAGTTTAAGTGTTACAACTCAAAGAACCAAATGTATCAAAAGCGAGAGTTGTAAACACTTGGCAAAATATAGCAACCACCCTTAAGGACCCGGCCCGCTTGAAGACTATCAACATATGCTTCTCCCCCTTTTGTCAGTGAGGACCAAAAAGGTTTGAAGACATAGTCTCTACTCGTTCCCATGAGGAGTAGGTGGGGTAGCAGGGTCGTTTTCAAGGTTTGGTGGTTCAGACGAACTTGGTGCAGTGTCGACGCACGCTGAAGTTAGAGGTGGTGAAGTAACATCATCGGTGTCATCAAGAACTCTGGCATTTACGGTTGCAGCGGAGGAGGAGAACTCTGAATCTTCAAGAGACGGGGTTCGACGTAAGACAACATTCCTGGGAGGAGTGGAGTCAAACTTGAATCTCTCGGTGAAGCCATCGTCTTGAAGATCAACTTCAGCACTGAGCAATGTCAAACTCTTCCAAGTCCTCCGACAGGTTTCATGAGTAACAAAGGCGTTCTTGGTAGCAAGGTTGCGAATGCGATTGACATCCACCAAGAGGCTTTGCATTTGACGCTTCAGCCAGTAATGATGCTTGTCGTGTTTCTGATGCAAGGCCACGAGAAGCTCTCGGTCATTGAGCACACGAGATCGCTTTTGAGTCCTTGGAGCAATGGTGCTTTCTATGGCTTCAGTACGTGCACGGCGAGTGTTGTCGGCCAACGGATAGACACGAGAAGCAGCCTGAACACCTTCAACATGTTGAGAGAAACTCTGATGATCGGTATTGTGAAGATATATTGCCTCCTTGGCAGGCTCTGGGTAGATGGCTTTGACTGACATATCAACCTCTGGCAGGAATATAAGATGGTTGCGTGCAGAGGGCTGATAGTTAACATCGGAGTGAAGCTTGATCAGACGCATAACCCACAGAGCATAGAATTTCAGTCCAAAGATGTCTGAGCCAGATGCAGCAAATTGACGAATGAAGAAATCCCGAGCATTGAAGCTTTTGCCATTGAGAATATAGAAGACCAATGTCTTCATTGCACCTTCAAGCTTTGCTGAGGAAGAGTGTCCTTTGATGGGCCATAGAGTTCGCCTAATGATGTGATAGATGGTGTGGGGCAGATACTCTAGGTCTTCAACAAAGAATTCCTTAGGATATTCAGCATCTTTTGGCAGTGGCTTCATCATGCTCTGCATTTGGCTCATGTTGGGTTCTGGCTTCTGAAAGATGCTCTCCAAGGCATCACGGTGAAGCTGACAACCAGGTTCATAGAGTTCACCTGGAGTGGACAGGCCGGTAAGCTCAATGAGATCAAAAGCTTTGGCTTCATGATGGACATTGCCTGTCATCCACTCAAGGACCCATGTCTTCGGATCCCTGTTGTAGCCGCGAATATGGAGAGTTGCATAGAATTGTAGCAGAATCTCTTCATTCCAATTCTCCTTATCAGTGACAAAGCGGAGAAGGCCTGCATCTCTGAAACAGTCAAGTGCTTCTTCTAAGCAGGGCAGGCCAGCAATGGCTTCGGAATCCAGATGCATATGAGGAAATATGCGCCCTTGGTTGTATAGAATACAGGAGTAGTAGCTGCGTTGCTGATAACTCCAGAACCGATCAGATGATATTCTTGGCTTGGAATATGGGTTCTTGGTACTATCAAAGAAAGTGTTGTGTGCAATGAAGCCATTTCATTGAATGATCCTGGTGCAGATGCAGTACCTGGGAACCGTGGCAACCTTGGCTTTGGCTTCTAAACCTGAGGCCTGTGCTCCACATAATCAAATTGAGGTCCGGGAGCAGGCGGATGAACCAGAATTGGCCATCTACAGGGACCAGCTTGCCTTGATAGAATGCTTGCTCAATAGTGTGTGGCCTTGGTGGTGGTACATGAGCAGAGGCATTTGCAATGACGTCAGGCTGCACATTGGTGGTTGGTGCATCATTGGCGTCATGCACAGTGTTGACTGTAGGCGCCACATTATCTTCAGCCATGACATCGTCATTAGTGTCAGTATTGTTGTTGGTGGCCGCCTCAAGATTTTCAGCCTCCACTCAAGTAGCTGGAGGGTCGGGCACAGACCCGTTGTCCTCGAGAACAACTTCTTCTGGGTTGGTAGGGGGTGTAGCAACATGTTCTTCTTCTTGTGTTTCGTCGGCTGATGCAGCTGGAATCTCTTCAGTAGCATTAGCTTCTGCTACGGGAACCGTCACAGAAGGATTATCTTCAGGGAACACTTGATGTGCCACTGAGCTGGATTGGTGAGAAACCTCTTCTATGATGGTTGTCATGGAGATGGATAGCCTCAGGCCTTTGCGAAGCCGTTGAAACACGGGCGACGCCTTTGGTGAGGGTGTAGTCTCCATGTAATTGTCATCATTCACTATTGAGCTTGTTACTTGTGCTGGTGGAGGATGGGGTGTACTTGGTGAATCTTGACTTGGGGTTGCTGGCTGGGGGCGATCAGCCCGTGAGGCATCCTGAGAGATTGGCGTCAAAGGACGACCAATACTAATGAGTTCGTTGTTCGTGAGACAGGCGATGATACCGTTTTGTGCTCCATCTGAGGAAGGACTTCATCATCAACTACATTGTCTTGGGGACCAATGTCTTCAGTCGTGATGGGGTCAACGACTGGAACTTCTTGAGCTTCAGGAGCCTCTGTGGAAGCAGGCTCATGAACTGTCAGTTGACGCTCTTGGATTTCGGACGCAGGACGGGAAAAAGACAGGGCTCGACAACGAGGGGCTCTTTGGGAGCAGCCCGATCTTTCTTCTTGATCTTTCTCTTCTTGGGAAAAGGAGTGTCATTAGTGGTGTTCTTGAACTGGCGGTTTCTGGCTTCGGCTTCAACTGCCTTGGTTTTCTTTTGTTCTGAAGCCACTATGGGGACCTTAGGCTTCGAGCCTGTCATGCTGGCAGGGAAGACAATGCGAGGTTCTTCCCGCCTTGATGCTTCATATGGGGTCACAGTGGACTTCTTCTTCTTGGCAGCCATCTTGGGGTCAATGCCTGGTCGCCCAAGTGCCTTGCGCTTTTCAGCTTCATTGTAAGCTTGAACACACTTGGCAGTGAGGTTCTTCATCTGTTCCCGAGAGCCTTTGGCTTCTTCACATTTCTTGTGAAATGTCTCCTTGAGGTCATTTAGCATCAGCTTGAATTTCTGAACATCAGCCACACTCAACTTGGCCATGTGCTTCTTGAACTGTTCTTTCTCATAGTCAATTTTGTTTTTCAGTTCGACAATCTTCTGAGCCAGAGGCAGCTCAGGAGGAATGGCGCCTTGGAAGGCAACGCTGATGCCAATTGGGAGCTGAAGATCATCAAAACTGAGATCATGGTTGTCGAACCATTCATCAATGAAGTTGTCCAGGATGTTCACATCAAAGAGGGGCAGATCATTGAAGATCTCCGCCTCTTGCTTGCTCATTATCAGCTCCTCAAGAGCGTCATTACCGAACTCGTCATCTGACGACAAATCAATGGCTTCAGATTCGTTCCTCAGAACGTCAGCCGGTGCCAGTGCTTGACTGGACCTCTGAACAATCTTCTTTTGAGGCTTCTCTTTCCGTTTGGAGACCCGAGATTGATCTTCAGAGTAACTCGGTGCAGGACGAGCGGATGCTAGTGGCTTCACTCATGAAGCCTTTGGTGTAGCAGCAAGTTTTGAAGCCTTAGATTTCTTTTGCTTCTGCGGCTTAGGAGGAGCTGGAGCTTCATCAGAATCTGCATCATCAGCAGAGTGATCCACATTTGCACCTTGAACGGCAATGTGTGAGAGGAGGCCTTCGAAGTTGTAGAAGGGGCCGATTCTGTTTTCATTGGCTTCACGGGTGCCATCTTCCCTAGGAGCAGAAGGACCAGGATTGAAGTCAAGTCCAAATGCCTTCTTGTTCTTCACGGAAGAATCTTTAGCGAACTAGAAGTTGCGTTTGAACAAATTTTCATCACGAACCACAATAGAGAAGAGGGGTCAGCATTCTCTGGTTCTGGGCCGCGTACCATACAAGGATAGAATTCTTGTTGAATGGCTTCAAAAAGGGACTGGGATTGAAGGTTTTTGTACAAGATATCTCCCCGGGGCGGTTTGATGGCATTCTTCTCGGCGTACTCAGCCGTGAAAAATCTGTATTTGAACCATTCTTCAGCCCAATATCTTCGAATCCATTGGATTCGATTCTTGCATTCACCATAGGTTTCTTCAGGGTCAGTCTTGTACAACTCATGCAGATCTGGTGACAAATCCTTGGAGGTATTCCCACGATGCTGCCTGCCACCCTTCCTAGCTGATCTCTCAGTAGCCATGAAGCTTAACCTGAAAGGCTTCAGAACTTGCAAAGGCTTCCTACGGCTGGTCAGACAAGAACTGGCTTCAGGAGAATTTACGTGACTCTGTAAGAACTCTGCAAATGAATGCAGACTATGATAACCAAGGGATTCTCCCACGGACATGTACCTATGACAGCATTAGAGGTGCGAGGGAAGGGGAAGAGGTCATATGCATTCTCAGAAGATTTTGAAGATAAATCAGTTTGAAGACATTGACCTCATAACGCGAAGACATTCACTTATTTGTTGTGAGTCGGTTCCAGATTTGTACGAATCCAAGAATAGGTACAAGTGAGGAATCTAACTTGTAAAGTAGCATAAGTGAACAGACTGGGCATAGTATGACATGCAGAGTGAGATAGATTCAACTTTGGAGATCTAGAAACAGCTTTTGGTAAGGAAGGATGAATCTACCAGATTGAAAATACGGTAAAAAGTGAGTTTTAATTACCACAAGAAGAACTGCTAGACGGAGCAAAGTTGGAGGCCGAGCAGTTCGATCTTCCGTGCCCTAACTTGGTGACGGAGGACACCTACGGCGATGACGGAGAGGACAAGGTCCACAGTCAGCGTGAGGACAGCGTCAAAGAAGTCACGACAGCTAAGCGCTTCATCGCCGGCGTTGTCGAGAGCTAGCGGAGGCACTAGGGTTTGCGAGAGGTGGCGAGGTGGAAGAAGAATATTTGTCCGGGATGTGATGAGTATTTATAAGGAGAGGGACGGCACATCGCAATTACGCAGGTGCCCCTGGCAGTTCACATCTGAAGGGCACGTGGCAAGCATGCAACACCTTGGAAGTTGTTCCATGTTCCCATGCACACCTGGATTGTCGGGGTGGTCGTTCCGAATTCTCTGGCTTTCAAGCAATAAGGATATAGCATTAAAAACTGATATAAATGTTTGTGAGATTGACTTCAGCTGACAAGGTCTCAGTGAAGACATTCGACAGTTTTCAATAGAATGCATATGATTTGGATAGATAGAGTTGAGGTAGAAGAATAGATAGGTTAGGTGTCACACCCTAGCTAGTCATGCATTAGAGTGTTGCATCATGTTTACTTTTTCATCAGAAACTTGAAATGGGGATGACAGAACCCCCAGTCCCCTCTGAAACCAACTAGGGTTTACTAAAATAATTTTCAATGAACCTGAAATGCCCTTCTAAAATGCCCATCATTTTTGTCTTGGTTCAGAACCTCTGCCAAAAGTGGTGCACATTTTCCTAGGCCATCTTAGGGTTTTTGAATTAATTCATAAATATTTGAATTTGGGCATTTAAAATTATATAAAATATTTAAATGCTCAAATATCTCCAAACTAAAATGTTTCATGTTGGGAATAATCCAACTATGGACCAGGAGTAATTTGGTGATTTTTGAAGTTGCCTAGGTATTTTATTAAATTCAACAAAGTTGCAGATATATTAAATAAAAACAGAAATAGAAAAAAAGGGGAAAACTTACCTGGCGCCACCGCAGGCCCACCAGCCAGCCCACCTGGCCGGCCCAGCTCGGCCACCGCTCCAGCGAGCTGCTTGGCTCGCCAGGCAGGCAGCCAAGGTGCTCGGCGGCGGCACCGCAGCTCGCCACGCAGCTGCTCGCCGCCTCGCCGCCTCCCTCGCCCGGCTAACACCGTGGATCGGCCTCCCTCTCTCCCCCGAACCCCCCAGACACCCCCTCTCCTCTCCAGCTCCTCCCCCTCGCACGCCCCAGCCATGGCCGACGCCATCGCCGCCACCCCCTCGCCGTAGCCACGCCCTCCGTCCACCCCACGCCGTGTCACCGTGTCCAGGAGCTCCGCCGCTGTCCACTTCATCGAGCAGCCGAGCCCCGAGCGCTCGCAACGCCCGAGACCACCGCACCGACCTCGCCCGAGCTCACCGTCGCCGGAGATCCCCTTCAACGCCATCGTCGCTCCGGTCCATCTCCGGCCGCACCAAGGACTCCGTCGCACTCACTGTGAGCTTAGCCATCTTCCCCTCCCTTCCGTTCTTGCTCCCGAGCCGTGTAGCAACCTCCCGGAGCTCAACCGCACCCACCGCCGTGGACCTCGTCGCCGACGTGCTCCCGGTCATCCTCCGGCCACAAGATGGTGTCCATCTTACTCACCGCGTCACTTAGCACCTAGCTAGCTACTCCACGAGCCTCATCGAACCCTCTAGCGCCAAGTTCACCTCCGACCGAACCCCGGTGGCCGCCAAAGTCGTCGCCGGCGCCAACTCCGGCCACCCCGACCTCAACGGACTCCGCCAAGAGCTGCGGTTTGTCCTCAGCTCCCCTCCGGTGGTCTCCGCGGCCCATTTGGTGGCCGAAATGGCCAAAACCACTTCCGCCGCCGCGTCGGGCTCGCCGGCGGCTAAACGCCGGTGCAGCCGACCCGGGTTTGACCACGGGTGGGCCCTGGTTGACTCCCCTGAGTCAATGACAGGTGGGGCCCAGCCCTGTTAATTAAACAGGATTAGTTTTAATTAAATTCTAATTAAAATAATCACCCTGACATGCGGGGCCCACTGTCAGGTTTGACCCAGACCAGTTCCGTTGACCTGCTGACGTCACACTGACGTCAGGCTGACGCAGTAATTGATTTCTGGATTTAATTTAAATCAGGAAATTCCAGAATATTATTTAAACTTCAAAAATTCATAACTTTTATTCTGTAACTCCAAATTGGACAAATTATATATGAAAAATGATCAGAAAAATCCAATCTATCCATCTGTACTATTTTCATGCATGATCAAACAAGTTAAATTGATGTTTTAAGCAGAACAAGGAAAAGCACTTTAAAAGGCCATATTTGAATTTGAAATTTGAATCCTTGATTCAAATTTGTTCAAACCCTTCTGGTTTTAGTTGCATTAGCCCAATACACTCATTTTGCCATGTCTCATGCATGCATCATATTGTTGCATACTGTTTGGTAATGTTTGTGTATCGGTGCTCTCTGCGGCAGGTTCTGTCCCCGAAGAGTACCATGATTACCCTAACGAAGAACCGTATCAGTGCATCGAACCATCAGGCAAGCAACCAAACATTTGATCATATCGATACAATCCCATGTTCTCGCTCCTGCTCTCTTTTACTGCATTAAGACAACACGTTTCAAACTGCTGTGTGCTACGGTAGTTGAACCCATTTCCTCTGCATGACCTGTCATTGCCACAGTAACTAGATGAAACCCACTAGCATGTGTAGGAGTTGTTTGAGCCATATGTATGTGTTGTTCCTACCTTGCTATGCCTGCTATGCTTAGAGTCGTGTTAGGTCTGGTTCATCTGGGTGATGGGCTAGAGTGAAATGTTTATGTCGGTAATGACAGTGGTGTGGTGAACACGATTTGGTAAAGGTACCGATGAGAGGCCATGTAGGAGTACATGGTGGGTTGTTTCATTGAAGCCGACCTTAAGCACTGAGATCTGTATGCGTGATTTAAGATACAGCTACTACCATGCATTGGGCCCTGAAATATGACCCCGCTCGACTTCTTATTCACCCTAGCTCTCTGTCCAGGAGTTGCAAGTAGTTTCTGGTGTTTGTAGCCTACTGGAGGCCGTGGACAGCGCTGACCGTAGGGGTGGGCTGTGATGCGGTAGGTACGTGGCACGGTGTACCGAATACCCGTTAGGTATCTCGGGAACCCTGTTCACATCGTTTGGGGCCGTATGGGAAACCTCGGCCGGACTCCCTGCGGATGGAACCTGAATAGGCGATAAACCTGGACTAGAGGCTTAAGTGTTTAGGTAGGTCGTGGTCTACACCCACGTCGGCTTTCGCTTGAAGTCTGCCGAGCACATGTCGTGTGCAGACGCTAAGTGGTGGAAACATGTATGAAGAAGTACACCCCTGCAGGGTTAACATGATCTATTCGAATAGCCGCGTCCGCGGTAAAGGACTACTTGGTTGCCTATACAGTTCATAGACAAGAAATGGAAACTACTAAAAGCCTCAAGATAAGTGTGAGTGCCAAGGATGGCTCTTTCGTAGGAAGACGGAGGTGGATCCTCGGTAGTGTATTGAAGTGGTGAGTAGTGGACTCGTGTGCGCAAAACCATTTCAAGTTGGAGTATCGTAGGATAGCCTAGCCAAGAGTCAAAGCTGGCTTGCTGCAATAACTCCACCAACCCTTCTTGATACTATGCATGTATGTAGGATCTGATGTAAGTCTTGCTGAGTACCTTTGTACTCATGTTGCTATAATCTACATTTTTACAGAAGACGCTGCAACCCCTTCTGATGGGTTCTATGTAGACGTTGACATCAACGAGTAGGCTAAAGACCCAGGTGGTGACCCTGAGCTTGTGAAGGACCACATAGTATAGCCAGAGGCTTTCCAAGCCTCTTTTATTTTACTAGTTGTCTGTACTCAGACAAGTTACTTCCGCTGCTGGCTTGTATGATTGTATGACTTGTATGTTGGGTCGTGAGACCCGTACCTTTGTGTGTATGTTATGTATGGCTCACTGAGCCTTAAATAAAGTACTTGTGTCATAGAGTAATGTTGTGATGCTTCGTTGTATTTGCACATATCGAGCATATTGTGTGTATGACTGAAATGCTTGGTATGTGTGGAATCTGACTATCTAGTTGTTTATCTTTAGTAGCCTCTCTTACCGGGAAATGTCTCCTAGTGTTACCGCTGAGCCATGGTAGCTTGCTACTGCTCTGGAACACTTAGGCTGGCCGGCATGTGTCCTTCTTCGTTCCTGTGTCTGTCCCTTCGGGGAAATGTCACGCTTTGAGTACCGGAGTCCTGTTAGCCCGCTACAGCCCGGTTTACCGGAGTCCTGCTAGCCCAGTGCTACAGCCCGGACCCACTTGCTGATGACCGACACGTTCGAAGCTGGGTCATGGATGCCTGTCCCTGTAAGTCTGTGCCACTTTGGGTTTACGACTAGTCATGTCAGCCCGGGCTCTTTATCATATGGATGCTAGCGACGCTATCATATACGTGAGCCAAAAGGCGCAAACGGTCCCGGGCAAAAGTAAGGCGACACCCGTGAGGATACCGTGCGTGAGGCCGCAAAGTGATATGAGGTGTTACCGGCTAGATCGATGTGACATCGAGTCGGGGTCCTGACAGCGTTGGCATCAGAGCCGGACTGCCTGTAGGTTCTCCAAGCCAAACTGGTCGATGTTGAGTCTAGAAATTCTTTAGTTATATGTAGGGGAATTGTTTGTGGGTTGGAACGTAAGGCTCTTTTTATTCCTTTATCTTATGACATTCTGATCTGAGTCAGTCCATTCTTCTACCGGGGGTTAAGGAATTAGAATCTATTCTCTCTATTAGGATCACGTGTTACTAATCAGTAGTACCTTATAAGTTTGATGGATACAAGCCTAGTTCAGTTCTACTACCATATTATGTTGCTAGAATGGATTCAGAACTTTGATATGATGATGTTGAGTGTGTATGAAATCCTTTGTCAAATGTCTCAAAATCCTTCTTGAGCATTTACAGCTGTTATGCTGCCGAAATTTCGCTAGAATTCTAATGCCCTTGCATTATGATTGTGCTTTCAGATGGCCACCCGCAACCTCAATCAAGTGGTTCGCCTGACTCGATGCCTAGATGTACCCGGCCATACTGCCAAGTTGGTCAGGGTAATGACTGAGGCTGGATACCGCTGGTATCCTGAGTACACGGTCGAAGAGCAATTCCGAGACTTTAATCAAAGTCAGTATCTCTGCACTGTCAGGATATTTCCATCTTATCCTGGATCCACCGAGCCTCTTCACTGCTCTTATGGACTCGGGGTTACCATTGAGATGGCTGTGCAGGACGCCGCCTACTCTATGATGACCATTATGCGAGTCAGATCTGGTCTATTTCGGGACTCTGATTTCCGGTATATGCCAGGATCACTTCCGGGAGCACAAGGGTATCTCCAGGCTATTTATGCTGACCCCACTCAGGAGGATTCACGGACTCGCACCACTGCTGAGATGCTCGAGGATAAGGACCGTGAAAATCGGGCCTTGAGGTTAGAGCTCTTCAATACCCGTGCTGACCACTGGGCCACTTTGACTCGGTTCGCACCGGCGGTGCAAGCTGGATTCTCATATATGCGCGATCTCTATCCTGTGAGATCTGCTCTGCCAGACGTGATGGTTTGGCGTGATGTAGGAGGCATCACCCCACCTCGCGGGCCCCGCAGGCCACCGTCTGTTGGTCCAAGGCCTCATCCTAGCCCCTATGGTCCACAAGCTTCGCGAGATCGTCTGTTTCCGGATGATCATGTTGAGCTTCCAGGCTATGGAGGTGACTTCTACGAGGACTACTACGGATCGGTCTGAGTTAGTGGTAGTATCACTAGTTCGCACTAGCTGTGTCTTCTATCGTCCCGCGTGACTCGTGGGATATGACCTAGTTTGTACTCCTTCCGGAGGTGTAGAAAAATAATGTATAGGAGCTTGGAATGCCTCCGATGAGATGTAATCCTCTTTCACCGTAATAGTACTTTGTTTGGTCTTGTACTAAACCCTGTATGGTGTGTATGACGATGGAATAAAGAAGCAGTTTCTGTATCTACCATGTCATACGGATGATCATCTTGCATTTCGAGTTATTCCTTACATTTCTACCCTATGTCGGAATTTTGTCATCCTGACTAAATCATTGTCTTGTTTACCTAGGATGGTCAACACGCGCGCTAACCCTGCTTCTCAAGAGCAGGCCGAAGGCAGTGAAGCCAGGGATGCAAATCTGCCTCATCCTCCTTCACTAGCCGAGGTTATGATGGAAGCTGAGAGAAACAAGCGGGAGACCAACCGTTTGTTAGAGCGTATTGAACAGAACACGGCACACCATCAGAGGACTAACGTGGTGTCACTCAGTGATTTTATCAAATTACATCCACCCACGTTCCACCACTCCGTCGAGCCTCTCGACGCTGATGACTGGCTTCGCAGTATCTCTCACAAACTGCGTTCCGCGCTGGTAGCGGAGGCTGACAAGGTCACCTTCGCTGCATATCATCTCGAAGGCCCCGCCAGTTTATGGTGGGAGAATTATGGAGCTATGCGCCCAGCGGGCCATGTCACTACTTGGGCTGAGTTCAGTGAGGCTTTCCGTGAACATCACATTCCGGAGGGTCTCATGGACCGTAAACGTGAAGAATTTTGCAGTTTCACCCAAGGCCGACTTTCTGTGGATGCTTACAGCAGGGAGTTTGGTAACCTCGCACGATATGCAACCGAGGAAGTTTCTACTGACGCCAAGAAGCAAGCAAGGTTCCGTAAGGGACTTAGTCCTGAGCTTCGCCGCGACCTCCGTCTGCATGAGTGCACATCTTTTCAGAAACTTGTCAACAAAGCCATCAGTGCTGAAACTAGTTAGACTGACTATGACGCAACACGCAAGCATGGCCGTGACATGGGTTCCTCATCCGGTGCTGGTCCTCAGAAGCGCCGCGTGTGGGTACCCAACACCGCCCTGCCACCCAGGTTCACACCGAGGCCATCCTTCCAGGCGCCTCGCCCTGTTCAACAGTCTGCTCCAGCCAAGCCCTATGGGGGTCCAACTAACAATGCTCCTCCACGTACCAGTTCCGTGACTTGTTTCAAGTGCGGGGAATCTGGTCACTATATGCGTGAGTGTCCCCAGACCAACCCCAACCAATCTGCTAAAGCTGTTGGCCGTGGCAAGCCGACAGGAAAAATATTCCACGCCAAGCCGGTCACCGCTTCACGTGGCCACGTCAACTGTATCTCTGCCGAAGAAGCTCAAGAGGATCCCAACGTCGTTCTCGGTACGCTTCTTGTTAATTGCCACCCGGCATCTGTTCTTTTCGATACAGGAGCCTCTCATTCTTTTATATCTGAAAATTATGCTCGTTTGCATAACGTCGCATTCGGTGATATGCCAACCTCTATGGTAATTCAAACTCCGGGATCCAAATGGCAAACTTCTCGAGTAAGCCATGGAAATGAAATCCAAGTCGACAGACTTGTTTTCCTCGCGTCTTTGATAGCCCTTAAATCTTCAGATATTAATATCATTTTGGGTATGGACTGGATGTCAGCTCATCAAGCCAAAATTGATTGCTTCTCCAGGACTGTTCAACTCACTCATCCTTCGGGAAAGATAGTTAATGTCCTAACCCGAATAGCCAAGCGACAATTATATTCTCTTAACGCCAGCCCTCTGCCAGACCTTGAGGACGTTCCGGTAGTCCGTGACTTCCCGGATGTCTTTCCAGAGGAATTGCCAGGTGTTCCACCTGACAGGGATGTTGAGTTTGTAATAGACCTCATTCCAGGAACCGTTCCGATTGCTAGAAGACCTTATAAGATGGCACCCTTAGAACTAGCCGAGCTTAAGAAACAACTCGATGAGTCCTTGAAAAAGGGTTTCATCCGACCTAGCTCATCTCCGTGGGCTTGCCCCGTCCTATTCGTCAAGAAGAAGGATGGTACGGACCGGATGGTTGTAGATTACCGACCTGTCAATTTGGTCACAATCAAGAACAAATATCCACTTCCCAGGATCAACGACCTGTACGATCAGCTCGCTGGATCCTCAGTCTTCTCCAAGATGGATTTGAGGTTGGGCTACCATCAAATCAAAATCAGAAACGGGGACATCCCTAAAACGGCCTTTGTTACTCGTTACGGCCAATACGAGTACACCGTCATGTCCTTCGGTTTAACCAACGCTCCAGCCACCTTTTCTCGGTTAATGAACTCAATCTTCATGGAGTATTTGGATAAATTCGTCGTGGTTTACCTCGATGATATACTCATCTACTCCAAGAACGAGAAAGAACATGCCGAACATCTAAGGCTAGTGTTGCAAAAACTTCGAGAGCATCGCCTTTATGCCAAATTTTCTAAATGTGAATTCTGGTTGTCAGAAGTGACCTATCTGGGTCATGTAATATCTGGTAAAGGTATTGCTGTTAACCCTGAGCGAGTTCAAGCCGTCCTTAACTGGACTCCACCTGAATCGGTCAAGCAAGTTCGGAGTTTTCTAGGCTTAGCGAGCTATTGCCGTCGCTTTGTCGAGAACTTCTCCAAAGTTGCCAAACCTCTAACCGA
Organism: Triticum dicoccoides; assembly: GCF_002162155.2. NCBI lineage: Eukaryota > Viridiplantae > Streptophyta > Magnoliopsida > Poales > Poaceae > Triticum > Triticum dicoccoides. The sequence continues at coordinate 488,900,020 of NC_041381.1, read as the reverse complement.
ACTCCTCAAGAAAGATAAGAAGTTCGAGTGGACTCCACAATGTGAGCACAGCTTTCAGGAACTGAAAAGACGCCTGACTTCTGCTCCCGTACTGGTACCGCCAGACTTCTCTAAGGACTTTATTATCTACTGCGACGCCTCGCGACAAGGACTAGGTTGCATTCTCATGCAAGATCGACACGTAATTGCCTATGCTTCACGGCAATTGCACCCACACGAGGAGAATTATCCTACTCATGATCTAGAGCTTGCAGCTGTAGTCTATGCACTTAAGACCTGGCGACATTACCTCCTCGGTAA
>NC_041381.1:488875775-488896772 GCF_002162155.2 Triticum dicoccoides | reverse complement strand
CCGTGTCACCGTGTCCAGGAGCTCCGCCGCTGTCCACTTCATCGAGCAGCCGAGCCCCGAGCGCTCGCAACGCCCGAGACCACCGCACCGACCTCGCCCGAGCTCACCGTCGCCGGAGATCCCCTTCAACGCCATCGTCGCTTCGGTCCATCTCCGGCCGCACCAAGGACTCCGTCGCACTCACTGTGAGCTTAGCCATCTTCCCCTCCCTTCCGTTCTTGCTCCCGAGCCGTGTAGCAACCTCCCGGAGCTCAACCGCACCCACCGCCATGGACCTCGTCGCCGACGTGCTCCCGGTCATCCTCCGGCCACAAGATGGTGTCCATCTTACTCACCGCGTCACTTAGCACCTAGCTAGCTACTCCACGAGCCTCATCGAACCCTCTAGCGCCAAGTTCACCTCCGACCGAACCCCGATGGCCGCCAAAGTCGTCGCCGGCGCCAACTCCGGCCACCCCGACCTCAACGGACTCCGCCAAGAGCTGCGGTTTGTCCTCAGCTCCCCTCCGGTGGTCTCCGCGGCCCATTTGGTGGCCGAAATGGCCAAAACCACTTCCGCCGCCGCGTCGGGCTCGCCGGCGGCTAAACGCCGGTGCAGCCGACCCGGGTTTGACCACGGGTGGGCCCTGGTTGACTCCCCTGAGTCAATGACAGGTGGGGCCCAGCCCTGTTAATTAAACAGGATTACTTTTAATTAAATTCTAATTAAAATAATCACCCTGACATGCGGGACCCACTGTCAGGTTTGACCCAGACCAGTTCCGTTGACCTGCTGACGTCACACTGACGTCAGGCTGACGCAGTAATTGATTTCTGGATTTAATTTAAATCAGGAAATTCCAGAATATTATTTAAACTTCAAAAATTCATAACTTTTATTTTGTAACTCCAAATTGGACAAATTATATATGAAAAATGATCAGAAAAATCCAATCTATCCATCTGTACTATTTTCATGCATGATCAAACAAGTTAAATTGATGTTTTAAGCAGAACAAGGAAAAGCACTTTAAAAGGCCATATTTGAATTTGAAATTTGAATCCTTGATTCAAATTTGTTCAAACCCTTCTGGTTTTAGTTGCATTAGCCCAATACACTCATTTTGCCATGTCTCATGCATGCATCATATTGTTGCATACTGTTTGGTAATGTTTGTGTATCGGTGCTCTCTGCGGCAGGTTCTGTCCCCGAAGAGTACCGTGATTACCCTAACGAAGAACCGTATCAGTGCATCGAACCATCAGGCAAGCAACCAAACATTTGATCATATCGATACAATCCCATGTTCTCGCTCCTGCTCTCTTTTACTGCATTAAGACAACGCGTTTCAAACTGCTGTGTGCTACGGTAGTTGAACCCATTTCCTCTGCATGACCTGTCATTGCCACAGTAACTAGATGAAACCCACTAGCATGTGTAGGAGTTGTTTGAGCCATATGTATGTGTTGTTCCTACCTTGCTATGCCTGCTATGCTTAGAGTCGTGTCAGGTCTGGTTCATCTGGGTGATGGGCTAGAGTGAAATGTTTATGTCGGTAATGACAGTGGTGTGGTGAACACGATTTGGTAAAGGTATCGATGAGAGGCCATGTAGGAGTACATGGTGGGTTGTTTCATTGAAGCCGACCTTAAGCACTGAGATCTGTATGCGTGATTTAAGATACAGCTACTACCATGCATTGGGCCCTGAAATATGACCCCGCTCGACTTCTTATTCACCCTAGCTCTCTGTCCAGGAGTTGCAAGTAGTTTCTGGTGTTTGTAGCCTACTGGAGGCCGTGGACAGCGCTGACCGTAGGGGTGGGCTGTGATGCGGTAGGTACGTGGCACGGTGTACCGAATACCCGTTAGGTATCTCGGGAACCCTGTTCACATCGTTTGGGGCCGTATGGGAAACCTCGGCCGGACTCCCTGCGGATGGAACCTGAATAGGCGATAAACCTGGACTAGAGGCTTAAGTGTTTAGGTAGGTCGTGGTCTACACCCACGTCGGCTTTCGCTTGAAGTCTGCCGAGCACATGTCGTGTGCAGACGCTAAGTGGTGGAAACATGTATGAAGAAGTACACCCCTGCAGGGTTATCATAATCTATTCGAATAGCCGCGTCCGCGGTAAAGGACTACTTGGTTGCCTATACAGTTCATAGACAATGTAAATGGAAACTGTTAAAAGCCTCAAGATAAGCGTGAGTGCCGAGGATGGCTCTTCCGTAGGAAGACGGAGGCGAATCCTCGGTAGTGTATTGAAGTGGTGAGTAGTGGACTCGTGTGCGCAAAACCATTTTCAAGATTGGAGTATCATAGGATAGTCTAGCCAAGAGTCAAAGCTGGCTTGCTGCAATAACTCCACCATCCCTTCTTGATAATATGCATGTATGTAGGTTCTGATGTAAGTCTTGCTGAGTACCTTTGTACTCATGTTGCTATAATTTACATTTTTACAGAAGACGCTGCAACCCCTTCTGATGGGTTCTATGTAGACGTTGACATCAACAAGTAGGCTAAAGACCCAGGTGGTGACCCTGAGCTTGTGAAGGACCACGTAGTATAGCTAGGCTTCCCAAAGCCTCTTTTATTTTACTAGTTGTCTGTACTCAGACAAGTTACTTCCGCTGCTGGTTTGTATGACTGCATGACTTGTATGTTGGGTCGTAAGACCCGTACCTTTGTGTATGTTATGTATGGCTCTCTGAGCCGTAAATAAAGTACTTGTGTCGTAGAGTCATGTTGTGATGCTTCGTTGTATTTGCACATATCGAGCATATTGTGTGTATGATTGAAATGCTTGGTATGTGTGGGATCTGACCATCTAGTTGTTTATCTTTAGTAGCCTCTCTTACCGGGAAATGTCTCCTAGTGTTACCGCTGAGCCATGGTAGCTTGCTACTGCTCTGGAACACTTAGGCTGGCCAGCATGTGTCCTTCTTCGTTCCTGTGTCTGTCCCTTCGGGGAAATGTCACGCTTTGAGTACCGGAGTCCTGTTAGCCCGCTACAGCCCGGTTTACCGGAGTCCTGCTAGCCCAGTGCTACAGCCCGGACCCATTTGCTGATGACCGACACGTTCGAAGCTGGGTCATGGATGCCTGTCCCTGTAAGTCTGTGCCACTTTGGGTTTACGACTAGTCATGTCAGCCCGGGCTCTTTATCATATGGATGCTAGCGACACTATCATATACGTGAGCCAAAATGCGCAAACGGTCCCGGGCAAAGGTAAGGCGACACCCGTGGAGATACCGTGCGTGAGGCCGCAAGGTGATATGAGGTGTTACCGGCTAGATCGATGTGACATCGAGTCGGGGTCCTGACATTAGGTCCGATCACATTCACTTAGATCAAAAGATTCAGCATGAAGTCATAGCTATAAGTGAATGTTGTAGAGGACAGAACACAAATATATATATATATATATTACTAGTATAAGACCAAATCAACAAGATAAATCAAAAATGAACACAATGTCAAAGCTGACTACAAATCAAGTACGAAGACTTTGCAATCATAACACCAAGGGAAACACTTCAAACAAAAGTTTGGTGGTGGCATTACCCACCGTATAGGAAGTATTAGACCCAGACACGACGCACATATATCGTGGCACCCCGAAGTCAAATTCCGCATTAATGTATTCACACTTAGAGTGTATGTCTTCATTGATTGAAGATATACGTTACATCGTGTGTTGCACATCTAAGTCGTCAAAATGCATAAATGTTAGAATGTGTGTCCAATTCACAAGACATTTGAGGATTCCAAGATATTTTGCTCACACCGCAACTTGCAAAACCTTTTATCATCCAAGGGCTTTGTGAGGATATCAGCCAATTGCTCTTCAGTGTTGACGTGAATGATATCAATATCTTCCTTCATGACATGATCTCTGAGAAAGTGATGACGAATCTCAATGTGCTTTGTCTTCGAGTGTTGAACTGGGTTGTTGGCAATCTTAATGGCACTCTCATTGTCGCAGTAGAGTGGCACATTCTTCAGGTGAATACCATAGTCCTTGAGAGTTCGCTTCATCCAGAGAAGCTGAGCACAGCAAGATCCAGCAGCAATGTATTCGGATTCAGCAGTGGAGAGAGATACACAGTTCTTCTTCAGTCTGGTTCTCAGATGGTATGATCTCTCCAATTCCCATTTGCTTGATTGACTCACTAGGGGGTAATTCATCTAGCACATTTGGCAGGTGCTCTCTTTGCGAGTTGTTAGTCTCATTGAAGAACACATCCACAGTTTCAACCACTTTATAGTGAAAGAGGTTGAAGACTCTATAGGAGTGCGAGTCCTTTCCGTAACCAAGCATAAAACCTTCATGTACTTTCGGTGCAAATTTTGAAGTGTGATGTGGATCCTTGATTCAACACTTAGCACCAAATACTTGGAGGTAACTTACGTTTTGCTTCTTACTAGTTAGGAGCTCATAGGAGGTTTTCTTCAGAAGCTTGTGAAGATAAACATAGTTGATGACGTGGCATGCAGTGTCAATGGCTTCAGGCTAGAACTTCCATGTAGTCTTGTACTCATCAAGCATCGTTCGAGCCATCTCAATAAGAGTTCTGTTCTTGCACTCTGTGATGCCATTCTACTGAGGTGTGTAAGGAGCAGAGAACTCATGAGTGATATCCATGGTATCCAGGTAGAGATCGAGACCAGTGTTCTTGAACTCAGTGCCATTATCACTTCTGATGTGCTTGATCTTGATGCCATAGTTCGTCATGGCACGGTTGGCAAAGCGTCTGAAGACATCCCGCACTTCAGTCTTGTAGAGGATTATATGCACCCAAGTATATCGAGAGTAATCATCAACAATGACGAAACCATAAAGACAAGCAGTAGCATTGAGAGTAGAGTAGTGAGTAGGACCAAATAGGTCCATGTGTAGCAGCTCAAAAGGTTGAGATGTAGTCATGATTGTCTTTGAGGGATGCTTGGCCCTGGTCATCTTTCCAGCTTCGCAAGCACCACACAGATGATCCTTCTTGAACTTGACGCCTTCGATGCCCACGACATGCTTCTTCTTAGCAAGAGTGTGCAAGTTCCTCATGCTAGCATGCCCTAGCCTTCGATGCCAAAGCTAGCATTTTGAAGCTTTTGCTAGAAGACATACGTCCATCTGCGGTCCTGATGAGAAATCTACCAAGTATAGATCATCTTTTCGATACCCTTCAAAGACTAGAGACTTGTCAGATTCCATCAGTACAAGGCAGCGATATTTTCCAAATAGCACAATCATGTTTAAGTCACAAAGCATTGAGACAGACATTAAGTTGAAACCAAGGGATTCAACAAGCATCAATTTATCCATGTGCTGACCCCTTGATATTGTAACTCTACCTAGACCCAATACCTTGCTTTTACCAGTGTCAGCAAATGTGATGTGACTCTAATCTGATGGACGTAGTGTTGAATCCATCAGAAGACTTTGATCGCCGGTCATGTGATTAGTGCATCCACTGTCCATAATCCATTCTGAAGCTCGAGGTGTCGTAGCCTACAGTGCAGTTTGGGGGATAGGCTTCACCAAGCGAGTTCTGAAGCAGAAACATTTGACGAACAAGTGGAACATGAAAAATCAGGTCTTGGTTAGGATAAATTGGATGAGTGTCAAGGAAATCCGGAGCGAAATACATAGTAAGACCATTCAGGCATTTTATCTTGCGCCCTACAAGATTTTTAAGATCTCCAGCATAAGCTTTGGACGCCTTTGATTTTCGGCTGGAGCCTTTTCCTGCAAAAGAGAATTAGGTTTTCTTAACCACCCACATTTTCAGGGGTGGCTTAGAAGCTATGAGTCTAAGTGCAACATCTGAGAACTTAGGCTTCAGAGCCCTAGTAAATAGCCTTGCAGGGGGTGAATAATACTCATATGAATAAGCAGAAAAGTTCTTAGTTCTATGAACATACCGGTTTGATGAAACACACTCATATTCATGGGTCTGAGTATGATTTCCCTGCAAAACATTGACGTTAGGGTGACTCAGATGAGTCCTCGGTCTTTATGAAGCTTTTGGACCATATGAAGCCTTTGGTATGGGGTTTGTCTTCTTCACAGGTGGTGTCATGATGACATTCACGGGAAGATTCTCAAGACAACTTTTGGGTACCCATATCTTCTTCATAGGTGGCCCATTCCTGCAGTTAGTACCAATATACCTGGCAAACACTTCGCCATTCTGATTCTTAAACAATTTATAGTTTGCATCAAAGGATTCATCAATGATAATAGGGTTAGCACAAGTGAAGCCAGATAAGGTGGATGGATCTACTGAAGGTTCCTTTGCAGCAACCGAGGTGGTTTTGGGGTACTGCTCAGGCTTCCAGTACGACCCATCAACATTCATTTTTCTCTCGAACCCAACACCCTCTTTTCTAGGGTTTCAGTTCAGAATCTGCTTTTTGAGGACATCACATAATGTCTGATGCCCTTTGAGACTTTTGTACATCCCTATCTCAAGCAGTGTCTTCAACCTGACATTCTCATCAGCAATAGTAGTGGTATCCTCAATAGAGGGGTTAGTTACCACATCAGCAGTTGAAGATATCTCAACAGTAGTAGCAGTAGAACATTCAGCAACAGAGGCAGCGTTATCACGCACAATGCATTTTAGACATGGTGGTTCAGATCCTTCTTGAGCGAGACTGGTCTATTGAGCGTGGAGTGACTCATTTTCCTTTTGAAGATCTTCATGATCCGATCTCAATTTCTCGAGTTCCTGCTTCCTTTGAAGATAATCATAGGAGAGCTTTTCATGAGAGGTTGAGAGCATTTCATGTCGACCTTCAAGTTCCTGGTACTTAACATGAAGATTTTTTATGTCTTCAATTAAGGACCGAGTCTTAGTCATTTCCGCGTCCAACAGGTCATCGCTTTTGTCTAACAATTTTTGAATATGTTCCATAGCTTTCTATTGTTCCGTTGCAATTTTAGCAAGTTTTTTGTAGCTAGGTTTGGATTCACCATCAGAGTCATCTTCATTTGAGGTTTGAAAGTAAGCATCGTGTGAGTTTACCTTGACACCACGTGCCATGAAGCAGTAGGTGGGAGCCGAGTCGTTCTCCTCATCAACGTTGGTGACGGAGCCATTGTCTTTAGTGTTGATGGACTTGGCGATGTAAGCTATAGCTAGAGCCAGACTTGCGACACCAGAGTCAGACTCCTCCTCAGACTCCACCACCACCTCCTCAGAAGTAGACTCCTCCTCTGAATCCATCTCCTTGCCAACAAAAGCACGTGCCTTGCCTGATGAGCTCTTCTTGTGTGATGAAGACTTGGAAGAAGATTTGGAAGAAGACTTTGAGGATTTCTTCTCCTTCTTGTCATCAGAATCATATTCTTTGCTCTTCTTCTTCTTCTTCTTCTTCTTCTCATTGTCCCACTATGGACATTCAGAGCTGTAGTGGACAGGTTTCTTGCACTTGTGACAGGTTCTTTTCTTGCTGTCATGGGTGGAAGCTTCATCATTCCTTGAGCTGGGTCGTGAAGATTTTCTGAAGCTTTTCTTCTTAGTGAATTTCTGGAACTTCTTCACAAGCATAGCAAGCTCCTTTCCAATGTCTTCAGGATCACTAGAACTGTAGTCAGATTCTTCTTCAGATGAGGAAGCGGCAGCCTTTGCCTTCAAAGCGCGAGTTCGACCATAGTTGGGGCCATAGATATCTCGTTTCTCAGATAGCTGGTACTCATGTGTGTTGAGCCTCCCAAGTATGTTTGACGGATCGAGTGTCTTGAAGTCAGGGCGTTCTTGTATCATCAGGGTTAAGGTGTCAAATGAGCTGTCAAGAGATCTCAGTAGTGTCTTGAAAGTGCTAGTTATCGACAAGAGGGGGGTGAATAGGAGATTTTTATCAAAGTCTTCAAAACGTGGAAGTTTCGAAGACAAACAATAGAAATGACCTAATTGATATGCAACGGAGAATAAACTACAACAAGCAAGCCATAGTCAAGTATGCAATAATGTGAGAGTACAAAGACTGATAGCAGCTTGGTAGTAAGGATCAGGATGGAGGATGGTATGAAGCCAATCAACGATAGCAGTCAAGCAATGAAGTCAAACAGTCATGACAAACAGGCAATGACTTCACAAAGACAAACTTAAGGTAAGGGGAGTTAGAGGATAGAACCAGTCACTTGTTGAAGACACAGGATTTGTTGGACCAGTTCCAGTTGCTGTGACAACTGTACATATGGTTAGGGAGGCTGAGATTCAACTCAGAAGACCACGTCTTCACCTTATTCCCCTTGAGCTAAGGACACACAGTCCTCGCCCAATCACTCTGGTAAGTCTTCAAGGTAGACTTCCGAACCTTCATAGACTTTGTTCACCAGCGATCCACAATGACTCTTGGATGCTTAGAACGCGACGCCTAACCAGCTGGAGGATACACAGTCCTCAAGTGTAATAAGTCTTCAGGTCACTCAGACAGAAAGACTTCAGTGATGCCTAACACTCTTTGGCTCTGGGTGTTTGGGCTTTGTCCTCGCAAGGATTTCTCTCTCTCAAAGGCTTCGAGGTGGGTTGCTCTCAAACGACAAAAGTCGTAAACTAACTCTGAGCAGCCACCAATTTATGGTGTAGGGGGTGGGCTATTTATATCCACAAGGCACCCCAACCTGATATGTCCGAAATGACCCTAGGTCACTAAGGAACTGACACATGTTCCAACGGTCAGATTTCAAACACACACGACAACTTTACTTGGGCTACAAGCAAAGCTGACTCATCCAGCTCTGGATAAGATTTGCTCTCATTGTCTTCGCTCGAAGACATAGGATTTGGGTTGAGCATCACTTCAGTCATTCTGACTTTGTTCACTTGGACCCCACTTAACAGTACGGTGGTTCCTATGACTCAACAAAGAAGAAAAGGAAACAACGAAACAACACAGTCTTCGCGCTCCATAGTCTTCACTCATTGTCTTCTCATGTCATAGTCTTCAATGTGAATATCTTCACATACCACCATTGTCGTCAATGTCTTCATACATTTTTAGGGGCCATCTCCGGTAGGTAAACCGAATCAATGAGGGACACAACCTGCGTTATCCTGCAATTCTCACAAACGCATTAGTCCCTCAACCAACTTTGTCATCAATACTCCAAAACCAACTAGGGGTGGCACTAGATGCACTTACAATCTCCCCCTTTTTGGTGATTGATGACAAATTGGTTGAAGTTTTCAACGGGAATGAAGTATGTGAAATTTTAAAGGATAGGGTATTGTCTTCATAAGTGGCAAGGGCTCCCCCTGAAGATGTGCATATAAGCAATTTGCTTTTGGAATGCAAATGCACATGGCAGGTTGTACTTGTGGAGATCCTCTTCAACTTATGAAGATAATTCATCACGCATGAAATGATATAACTAAGAGAATGACATGCATAATGAAAAATGGACGTCTGCAGAATGATCTAAGTGCGGAAGTTATCATCGCACATGAAAGAGCAAATAAGTAGCAGACGACCATAGAGTTTAAGTGTTACAACTCAACGAACGAAATGTATCAAAAGCAAGAGTTGTAACCACTAGGAAAAATATAATGCAACCGCCCATATGAACCCGCTTGAAGACTATCAAACTCATATGCTTCTCCCCCTTTTGTCAGTAATGACCAAGAAGGTTTGAAGACATAGAGCATCTACTCGTCCTCATGAGGAGTAGGTGAAGCAGCAGGGTTGTCGTTGTTGGTTGGCGGTGCAGACGAACTTGGTGCAGTGTTGATGCGTGCAGAAGTAGGGGGTGGTGAAGTAGCATTGTCTTCATCATCGATCACGTTGGCATTCACAGTTGCCGCGGAGGAAGAATAGTCAGAGTCTTCAAGGGATGGAGTTCGACGTAGGACATCATTCCGTGGAGGAGTGGAGTCAAACTTGAATCTTTCAGTGAAGCCATCATTTTAAAGATCTACTTCAGCACTGAGCAATGTCAAACTCTTCCATGATCGCCGACAGGTTTCGTGAGTGACAAATGCATTCTTGGTGGCAAGATTTTGAATGCAATTTACGTCCACCAAGAGGCTTTGCATCTGTCGCTTGAGCCAAGAGTGATGCTTGTCTTGTTTCTGATGCAGTGCCACAAGAAGTTCTCGGTCATTTAGGACCCGAGAGCGCTTCTTTGGCCTTTGAGCAATTGTGCTCTCAGTAGCTTCAGTTGGTGCATGATGAGGCGGACGAGTGTTTCCAGCCATCGGATAGACACGAGTTACAGCTTGAACTCCTTCCATAGGCCGAGTGAAGCTTTGGTGGTCAGCATTTTGAAGACAAAGAGGCTTCTTGGCAGGCTCAGGGTATATGGCTTCAACTGAAATATCAACCTCTGGTAGAAAGATCACATGATTGCGAGCAGAGGGCTGATAGTTGATAGCAGAGTGTAGTTTGATGAGGCGCATGACCCATGGAGCATAGAATTTCAGACCAAAAAGGTCAGATCCAGATGCAGCCAGTTGCCAGAGGTAGAAATCTTGTGCATTGAAGCTGATGCCATTGAGGATGTAAAAGACCAATGTCTTCATGGCTCCTTCAAGTTTTGCAGCTGATGAATGCCCTTTGATAGGCCATAGAGTCCGCCTTATGATGTGATATATTGTGCGAGGCAAATACTCAAGGTCATCAACAAAGAACTCCTTTGGGTATTCAGCGTCATGTGGCAATGGCTTCATCATGCTCAACATCTGGCTCATGTTGGGTTCTGGCTTATGGAAGATGCTCTCCAGTGCATTGCGGGGGTGTTGACAACCAGGTTCGTACAGCTCTCCGGGAGTGGATAACCCTGTAAGCTCAATGATGTCAAGAGCTTTAGCTTCATGATGAACATTTCCTTTCATCCACTCGAGAACCCATGTTTTTGTATCCCTGTTGTAGCGGCGAATGTGGAGGGTAGCATAGAATTGAAGCAGAAGTTCCTCATTCCAATGTTCTTTATCTGTCACAAAGCTGAGCAGACCTGCATCACGAAAGCAGTCAAGTGCTTCTTCTAAGCATGGCAGTCCTGCAATGGCTTCAGTGTCGAGGCGCATATGAGGGAAAATGCACCCTTGATCATACAGAACGCAGGAGTAATAGCTTTGCTGCTGATGACTCCAAAAACGATCAGATGATATTCTTGGCCTTGAGTAGGGGTTCTTTGCGCTGTCAAAGAAGGTGTTGTGGCTTTTGAAGCCATTTGAATTGAAGGACCCTGTAGATGTGGCAGTACCTGGAAACCTTGGCAGTCTTGGCTTTGGTTTCTGGACCTGGGGCCTATGCTCAATGTGATAATCAAACTGAGGACCAGAGACATGAGGCGGAGGAACCAGAACGGGCCATCTGACAGTGATTAGCTGGCCATGGCTGTATGATTGCTCAATTGTATGGGGCCTTGGTGGCGGAACAGGAGCAGTGGCAACAACAGTGGCTTCAGGCTGCACATCAGAAGCTTCCAGAGCAGTTGGAGCATTGGCTTCTGGCATATTGGTTGGTGCAGGCTCCACACTAGCTTTAGTCATGACAACGTCATCGGCTTCATTTGTGTCGGTGGGGGCAGCCTCAAGATTTTCAACCTCCACTTGATGAGCTGGAGGGTATGGCACTGGCACGTTCACTTCAGGAACAACTTCTTCAGTAATGGGGGGAGTAGGGACACGTCCTTCTTCTTGTTCGTCATCGCCTGATGCAGCCGGATTGTCTTCAGCAGCTTTGGCTTCAGACACGAAGATATTCATAGTTGGAGTGGCATCTGGAAACACTTGACGTGCAACAGATTGGTGGTGCTCTTCTCCTTCTGGAACACTCGGAAGAGGGGCTTGAGGCCTGGGTCCTTTGCAAAGCCTTTGTAATACAGGCGACGCCTTTGGAGATGGAGTTGGCTGGGCCTCATCCTCTTCAACTTGCACAGGTGGTGTGACTTGTTGGTGTTGGGGAGTACTAGGGGAGTCTTGTTGTGGGCGATCAGCCCATGATGCATCCTGAGCAATTGGCGTCAGAGGACGACCAATGCTGATGATTTCGCTGTTCGTGAGAACAGGCGATGATACTAAGTTGTGCTCAATTTGAGGAAGAACGTCATCATCTTCAACATTGTCATGGTGACCAATGTCTTCAGCAGCGATGGGATCAACTGCTGGAATGTCTTCAGCTTCATAAGCCTCTGTGGAAGCAGGCTCATGAACAATCATCCGTCGTTCTTGTTGTTCAGATGCAGGGCGAACCACTGAGATAGGTTCAACAACTAAGGGCTCTGTGGGAGCAACCCGATTCTTCTTGATCTTGCGCTTCTTTTTGGAGGGAGCAGCATCAGAGGCTTCTGAGGTTTTCCTTTTTCTGGCTTCAGCCTCTGCAGCCCTCATCTTCTTCTGTTCTGAAGCGGTTGACATGGCCTTTGGCCTCGAGCCAGTCATGCTGCTTGGGAAGACTATGCGAGGTTCATCCTGCCTCGAAGGTGCAGGTTGGACTGTTGATAGCTTCTTCTTCTTTGCAGCCATTCTGGGGTCGATGCCAGGACGACCAAGAGCCTTGCGCTTCTCAGCCTCATTGTAGGCTAGCACACACTTGTCAGCCAGATTCTTCATGCGCTCTCGAGAGCCTCGAGCTTCTTCACGCTTCTTGTGAAAGGCTTCTTTGAGCTCGTGCAGCATGATCTTGAAGTTTTTGACATCTTGCACGCTAAGCTTGGCCACATGCTTCTTGAACTGAGCCTTTTCATAGTCGATCTTGTGCTTCAGTTCGATGATGCGCTGAGAAATAGCTAGCTTAGAAGCAATAGTGCCATTGAAGGAGACGCTGAGGCCTATGGGAAGTTGCAAATCATCAAAGCTGAGATTTGGTGTGTCAAACCACTCATCAATGAAGTTATGGATGATTGCCACGTCAAAGAGAGGCAAATTATTGAAGATCTCTGCTTCTTCCTTGCTCTTGATCAGTTGCTCAAGAGCATCATCTGCAAGATCATCATCGCTGGACAGATCAATGTGCTCTTCACGCAGAATGGCAGCAGGAGTCAATGCCTGATCAGTATTCTTGACGATTTTCTTTTTCTTCTCCGTATTCTTGGAGATGCGTGAAAGATCTTCAGACTGCACACTGTCTTCCGGAGGTGCAGTGGCCAGTGGCTTCACACGTGAAGCTTTTGGAGGTGCAGCTGATTGTGAAGCCTTAGTTTTCTTTGGCTTTTGCGGCCTTGGAGGAGGAGCTGGGGCTTCATCAGTATCAACATCATTATTAGAATGATCTACTCTGGCACCCTGGACCAAGATATATGTGATGAGGCCATCAAGGTTTGAAAAGGGGCCGATGACATTGGGTTCTGCATCACGTGAGCCGTCAGCACGGGGAGCAGAGGGACCAGGGTTGAAGTCTAATCCCAATGACTTCTTGTTTTCCTTGGCCGATGCCTTTGCGTGCTGGATGTTGCGCTTGAAGAGATTATCGTCACGACACCAGAGCAGTGACGATGGGTCGACATTTTCAGGCTGAGGTCCACGGACCATACAAGGATAGAAATCCTGTGCAACAGCTTCAGCTCTGTTCTTGGGTGGAAGGCCTCGATAGAGAATATCACCCTGAGGACTTTTGATAGCATTCTTCTCAGCATATTCCTGGGTCACGAACTTGTACTTGAACCATTGTTCAGCCCAATATCGTCGAATCCATTGGATTCTGGTCTTGCGCTAATTATAATCCTCTTCAGGATCTGTCTTGTAAATTTCTGCGAGGTCATCAGGCAAATCTTTTGATGTTCCCCCTCAACGCTGTCTGCCACCCTTCCTTACTGATTTCTCTGCAGCCATGAACTTCAAACTGAAAGGCTTCAATACGTTCAAAGGCTTCAAGGGCTTTCGCTTGCTGGTCAAACATGAACTAGCTTCAGGAGAGTTAATGTGTTGCTGTAGGAATTCTGCAAACGGATGCAGACTATGAGAACCAAGGGATTCTCCCATGGACATGTACCTTTTGATCGAACTCTTTACCGTTGTCGTCGGGACCAAGATGGTGTTTGGATGGCATTGGCGTCGTGTAACCTTTGCAATCTTGCATTCCAAACTTCTTCAGACAATCTTTGAGATATTTTTCTTGAGATATGAAGATGCCATTCCTTTGCTGACGAATTTGAAGACTAAGGAAGAACTTCAGCTCACCCATCATGGACATCTGATATTGCTCTTGCATCATGTATCCAAACTCATCACTATACTTCTGGTTGGTGCAGCCGAAAATAATGTCATCCACGTATATTTGGCACACAAATAGTTCACCATCATATGTCTTCGTGAAGAGTGTGGGATCGAGGGATCCAGGTTTGAAACCTTTGCTCTTCAGGAAGTCTTTGATCGTATCATACCAAGCGCGGGGAGCTTGTTTGAGGCCATACAGTGCTTTGTTTAACTTGTACACCATATCAGGATGTTTTGGATCTTCAAAGCCAGGTGGTTGAGCAACGTACACTTCTTCTTCAATTTTGCCGTTGAGGAATGCACTCTTCACATCCATTTGATATAGTAAGATGTTATGGTGGTTTGCATAGGCTAGTAGTATGCGAATAGCTTCAAGCCTAGCCACAGGAGCAAATGTTTCATCGAAGTCAATTCCTTCAACTTGAGTGTATCCTTGAGCCACAAGACGTGCTTTGTTTCTGACGACTTGACCATGCTCATCTTGCTTGTTTCGATATATCCATTTTGTGCCAATAATGTTATGCTTGCGAGGGTCAGGGCGCTTAACAAGTTCCCAAACATTATTCAGCTTGAACTGTTGAAGTTCTTCTTGCATGGCTTGAATCCATTCAGGTTCCGTAAAGGCTTCAACAACTTTCTTGGGTTCTAATATTGACACAAATGAAAAATGCCCACAGAAATTTGCTAACTGTGTTGCTCTTGAGCGAGTAAGTGGACCAGGCGCACTGATGCTATCAATTATCTTCTCAATTTGTACTTCATTAGCAACACGAGGATGAACTGGATGAAGACCTTGCTCTTGCTGATCATTGTCATCATTGGGACGATTGTCTTTGGTTTGAGCATTGTTTTCAGGTTGGCTTGGTGCAGAAATGATAAGTTCCTCTTCAGGCTATGCTTCAGAGGGCATGATTTCACCTGTCCCCATCAGCTTGATTGATTTGCTGGACGGAGCTTCATCAAGTGTACTTGGCAGGAGCTCTCTTTGTGAACCATTGGTTTCATCAAATCGCACGTCCATAGTTTCAATGATTTTGTAGTGATAGAGGTTGAAGACTCTGTAAGAGTGTGAGTCCTTTCCATAACCAAGCATGAAGCCTTCGTGAGCTTTAGGTGCAAATTTTGACTTGTGATGGGGATCCTTGATCCAGCACCTAGCACCAAAGACTCTGAAGTAGCTGACATTTGGCTTCTTGCTAGTAAGGAGCTCATAGGATGTTTTGCACAGAAGCTTGTGGATGTAAATACGGTTGATGATGTGACATGCTATATCAATAGCTTCAGGCCAGAACTTTCTTGGTGTCTTGTACTCGTCGAGCGTTGTTCGAGCCATCTCAATGAGGGTTCTGTTCTTGCGCTCTACAATGCCATTTTGTTGAGGTGTCTATGGAGCAGAAAACTCATGAGTGATTCCCATTGTATCCAGATAAAGATCAAGCCCGGTGTTCTTGAATTCAGTGCCGTTATCACTTCTGATATGCTTGATCTTGACGCCATAATTGTTCATGGCTCGATTGGCGAAGCGTCTAAAGACATCTTGTACTTCAGTCTTGTAGAGAATTATGTGCACCCATGTATATCTTGAGTAGTCATCAACAATGACAAAGCCATAGAGACAAGCTGTTGTTGTGAGGGTAGAGTAGTGAGTAGGGCCAAATAAGTCCATGTGTAACAGCTCGAAGGGTTGAGATGTCGTCATGATTGTCTTCGAGGGGTGCTTTGCCCTAGTCATCTTTCCAGCTTCGCAGGCACCACACAAATGATCTTTCTTGAACTTGACACCCTCGATGCCTATGACATGCTTCTTCTTGACGAGTGTGTGTAAGTTCCTCATGCCAGCATTCCCCAGCCTCCGATGCCAGAGCCAGCATTCGGAAGCTTTTGCAAGAAGACATACGGCAAGCTGTGGACCTGCTGAGAAATCTACCATGTATAGATCATCTTTCCGATACCCTTCAAAGACTAGAGACTTGTCAGATTCCATTAGTACAAGGCAACGATATTTTCCAAATAGCACAATCATGTTCAAGTCACAAAGCATTGAGACAGACATTAAGTTGAACCCAAGGGATTCAACAAGCATCACTTTATCCATGTGTTGATCCTTTGAGATTGCAACTCTACCTAGACCCAATACCTTGCTTTTACCAGTGTCAGCAAATGTGATGTGACTCTTGTCAGATGGACGTAAGGTTGAGTCCATGAGAAGACTTCGATCACCAGTCATATGATTAGTGCATCCTCTATCCATAATCCATTCTGAAGCACGAGGTGTCATACCCTACAGTGCAGTTAGGAGTATAGGCTTCACAAGGTATGCTGTGAAGCATAAGCATTTGACGCACACAAGGATTATCACAGCTTAGATCAAGGTTAGAACACACAATATGACAGGTCAGCGATTCATATGTGAAATACATAGTAAGTCATTTTATCATGCGTCCCTTAATGTGTTTTAGGTCCCCAGCAATAGTATTGGACGCCTTTGATTGCTGGCTGGAGACCATATTCTGCAAAAGAGAGTTAATTCTTCTTCACCACCCACATCTTCAGGGGTGGCTTAGAAGCAATGAGTCTAAGTGCAGCATCTGAGAACTTTGGCTTTGAAGCCCTAGCAAATAGCCTTGCAGGAGATGAATGATACTCATATGAATAAGCAGAAAAATTCTTAGTTCTATGAACATAGCAGTTTGAGGACACACGCTCATATTCATAAGTCTGAGTATGATTTCCCTGCAAAACATTGGCGTTAGGGTGACTCAGGTGAGTCCTGTATGAAGCCTTTGGACCATATGATGCCTTAGGTATGGGGTTTGTCTTCTTCCCTGGTGGTGTCATGATGACATTCACTGGAAGATTCTCAAGACAGCTTTTGGGAACCCAGATCTTCTTCATAGGTGGTCCATTCCTGCAGTTAGTACCAATATACCTGGAAAACACTTCACCATTATGATTTTTGAACAGTTTATAGTTTGCATCAAAGGATTCATCAATGATAATAGGATTAGCACAGGTAAAGCAAGATAAGGTGGATGGATCCACTGAAGGTTCCTTTGCAGCAACCCATGTGGTTTTGGGATACTTCTCAGGCTTCCAGTAGGAACCATCAACATTCATTTTCCTCTCGAACCCGACACCCTCTTTCCTAGGGTTTCGATTCAGAATCTGCTTTTTGAGGACATCGCAAAGTGTCTGATGTCCTTTCAGACTTTTATACATCCCTGTTTCAAGCAATGTCTTCAACCTAGCATTTTCATCAGCAATAGCAGTGGTATCCTCCGTAGAGGGGTTAGTTTCCACATCAGTAGTTGAAGACAATGCAACAGCAACAGCAGTGGAACATTCAGCAACAGAGGTAGTGGTATCACGCTCAATGCATTTTAGACATGGTGGTTCAAATCCATCCTGAGTGGAACTGATCTGTTGAGCGCAAAGTGACTCGTTCTCCTTTTGAAGATCTTCATGAGCCGCCTTCAATTTCTCAAGCTCTTGCTTCCTTTGAAGATAATCATCGGAGAGCTTTTCATAAGTGGTTGAGAGCGTCTCATGAAGACTTTCAAGTTCTTGGTACTTAGCATGAAGATTTTTTATGTCTTCAACTAAGGACTGTGAACGTGTCATTTCCGCGTCCAACAGGTCATCGCTTTTGTCTAACAGTTTTTGAGTATGTTCCATAGCCTTTTGTTGTTCAGTAGCAATTTTAGCAAGTGTTTTGTAGCTGGGTTTGGATTCACAATCAGAGTCATCTTCACTTGATGTTTGAAAGTAAGCATCACGTGATTTTACCTTGGCACCACGTGCCATGAAGCAGTAGGTGGAGCAGGATCGTCCATGTCATCAGCTTCAGCGTTGGTGTTGAAGTCATTGTCTTCAGTGTTGAAGATGGACTTGGCAACATAGGCAGTGGCTAGAGCCAGACTTGCAACACCAGGGTCGGACACTTCTTCAGACTCCACCTCTGCCTCCTCAGAAGCAGACTCCTCCTCAGAATCCATTTCCTTGCCAACAAAAGCACGAGCCTTGCCAGATGAGCTCTTCATATGAGATGAAGACCTTGATGAGGACTTGGAATAAGACTTTGAGGATTTCTTCTTCTTCTTCTTGTCATCAGAATCATATTCCTTGCTCTTCTTCTTCTTCTTCTTCTCATTGTCCCACTGTGGACACTCAGAGATATAGTGTCCAGGTTTCTTGCACTTGTGACATGTTCTCTTCTTGTTGTCATGAGTGGAAGCTTCATCATTTCTTGAGCTAGATCGTGAAGACTTTCTGAAGCCCTTCTTCTTAGTGAACTTCTGGAACTTCTTCACAAGCATAGCAAGTTCCTTTCCAATGTCTTTAGGATCATCAGAACCGCAGTCAGATTCTTCTTTAGATGAGGAAACAACTTTTGCCTTCAAAGCGCGAGTTCGGCCATAGTTGGGACCATAGATATCTCTTTTCTCAGAAAGCTGGAACTCATGTGTGTTGAGCCTCTCAAGTATATCAGACGGATCGAGTGTCTTGAAGTCAGGGCGTTCTTGTATCATGAGGGCAAGGGTGTCAAAGGAGCTGTCAAGAGATCTCAGTAGTGTCTTGACGATTTCATGCTTGGTAATCTCAGTGGCGCCGAGAGCCTGAAGCTCATTTGTGATGTCGGTGAGGCGATCAAATGTGAGCTGGAAATTTTCATTGTCGTTTCTCTTGAAGCGGTTGAAGAGGTTGCGAAGAACACTGATCCTTTGGTCTCTCTGTGTTGACCTTGGATAGCCAATCCCAGACTAGCTTTGACATTTCCAGAGCACTCACACGGGCATACTGTCCTTTGGTCAGATGACCACAGATGATGTTCTTTGCAGTGGTGTCCAGTTGAATGAACTTCTTGACATCAGTAGGGGTGACACCTTCACCAGTTTTGGGAATGCCGTTCTTGACGACATACCAGAGGTCGACATCAATGGCTTCAAGATGCATGCGCATCTTATTCTTCTAGTAGGGATATTCAGTTCCATCGAACACGGGACAAGCAGCGGAGACTTTGATTATCCCTGCAGTCGACATAGCTAAACTCCAGGTGGTTAAACCGAATCACACAGAACAAGGGAGTACCTTGCTCTAATACCAATTGAAAGTGCTAGTTATCGACTAGAGGGGGGTGAATAGGCGATTTTTATCAAAGTCTTCAAAACGTGGAAGTTTCGAAGACAAACAATAGAAATGACCTAATTGATATGCAGCGGAGAATAAACTACAACAAGCAAGCCATAGTCAAGTATGAAATAATGTGAGAGTACAAAGACTGATAGCAGCTTGGTAGTAAGGATCAGGATGGAGGATGGTATGAAGCCAATCAACAATAGCAGTCAAGCAATGAAGTCAAACAGGTATGACAAACAGGCAATGACTTCACGAAGACAAACTTAAGGTAAGGGGAGTTAGAGGATAGAACCAGTCACTTGTTGAAGACACAGGATTTGTTGGACCAGTTCCAGTTGTTGTGACAACTGTACATCTGGTTAGGGAGGCTGAGATTCAACTCAGAAGACCGCGTCTTCACCTTATTCCCCTTGAGCTAAGGACACACAGTCCTCGCCCAATCACTCTGGTAAGTCTTCAAGGTAGACTTCTGAACCTTCACAGACTTCGTTCACCGGCGATCCACAATGACTCTTGGATGCTCAGAACGCGACGCCTAACCGGCTGGAGGATACACAGTCCTCAAGTGTAATAAGTCTTCAGGTCACTCAGACAGAAAGACTTCAGTGATGCCTAACACTCTTTGGCTCTGGGTGTTTGGGCTTTGTCCTCGCAAGGATTTCTCTCTCTCTCAAAGGCTTCGAGGTCGGTTGCTCTCAAACGACAAAAGTCGTAAACTAACTCTGAGCAGCCACCAATTTATGGTGTAGGGGGTGGGCTATTTATAGCCACAAGGCAACCCAACCTGATATGTCCAAAATGACCCTGGGTCACTAAGGAACTGACACGTGTTCCAACGGTTAGATTTCAAACACACACGACAACTTTACTTGGGCTACAAGCAAAGCTGACTCATCTAGCTCTGGATAAGATTTGCTCTCATTATCTTCACTCGAAGACATAGGATTTGGGTTGAGCATCACTTCAGTCATTCTGACTTTGTTCACTTGGACCCCACTTAACAGTACGGTGGTTCCTATGACTCAACAAAGAAGAAAAGGAAACAACGAAACAACACAGTCTTCGCGCTCCATAGTCTTCACTCATTGTCTTCTCATGTCATAGTCTTCAATGTGAATATATTCACATACCACCATTGTCGTCAATGTCTTCATACATTTTTAAGGGTCATCTCCGGTAGGTAAACCGAATCAATGAGGGACACAACCTGCATTATCCTGCAATTCTCACAAACGCATTAGTCCCTCAACCAACTTTGTCGTCAATACTCCAAAACCAACTAGCACTACTGGAATCAGCTACTTTGCCATCTGCCAGCTCTTTGCCGTCTGCTAGCGGACGACAAAGAAGCTCTTTGCCATCAGCTACCCAAAAGCTGACGGCAAAGAACTGGCTGATGGCAAAGACCTTCTTTGCCATCAGCCAGTTCTTTGCCGTCCGCTAGCGGACGGCAAAGATTCTTTGCCGTCGGCTAGCGGACGGCAAAGAGGGAGGGGGGGAACCACTGACGAGCTGGTTAAAAAAAACTTAACGCCCCCCTCTTTGCCGTCTGCTAGCAGACGGCAAAGAGCAAGTAAGCGGACGGCAAAGGGGGGCGGACGGCAAACGTTTAGGTTACTAACGGCGCCCCACCCCGCCCATCTCTCTCTGTTCCCTCTCCTCCCCGACGACCACTGCCACCCGCCGCCTCCCCCGCCACCCACCGCGCTGCCCCCTTG
>NC_041381.1:488875013-488875565 GCF_002162155.2 Triticum dicoccoides | reverse complement strand
GCCGCCCCTGCGCCCCGGAGCTCGCCGTCCTGTCTGCCTCGCGCCCCGGAGCTCGCCGCCGCCCAGGAGCCAGGCTCGCCGCCGCCCCGGAGCCAGGCTCGCCGCCGCCCCTGCGGCCGTGCCGCCCCCTCCATCCTCCATCGAGAGGAGCCAAGGTGAGCTTTTTTTTTCTACTGTTTTTCTTTGCTGTTTAGGTTTAATTAGGTTATTGATAGGTTTCGGTTAGTGCTAGATTTAGGTTAGTGGTTTAGGTTAGTGCTAGATTTAGGTTTAGATTATTATTACAAGAAGAAAGTTGAAAAAAAGAAGAAGAGGTAGAAGAAGAGGAAAAAGGAAAAAAAGGAAGAAGAATAAGAAGAAAGTTGAAAAACAGAACAATATAGAAGAGGAAAAAGGAGAAGAAGAAAGAAGAAGAAGAAGAAGAAAGAAGAGGAGGAGGAGGAGGAAGAGGAGGAGGGAGAAGAAGAAAGAAAAGAAGAAGAAGAATGAAGAAGAAAGAATAAGAAGAAGAAGACCCCGACGCGCCACCCCGACACCCCGACCCCGACCCCC
>NC_041381.1:488861940-488874395 GCF_002162155.2 Triticum dicoccoides | reverse complement strand
ACCACACCCTGACTATAAGGTCCGTTCATTTGACAAGTACGACATCAACGGGTATCGCTTTCGTACCTATGGCAAAGAGCTATCTATGGCCGACCGAAAGTCAACAAATTGTTGTGTATCTGCTATCGGCGAAGGAGGTACCGAGTATTATGGGAGAGTTGAAGCAATTTATGAACTTCTGTTGTATGGTTAAAATCCACCGAATGTCGTAGTCTTCAAATGTTATTGGTTTCAGCCGAAGGAGACTAGAAGGACTCATGAACATGTAGGGCTAGTTGAAATCAACCAAAGCACTCATTTAGATGTTCCTGATGTCTATATTATGGCTCAACAGGCGACCCAAGTATTCTATCTACCGTGGGCCTGCCAAACTAATCCAAATCTGAAAGGTTGGGATGTCGTTTATGAAGTGCCGCCACGTGCTAGACTTTCTCCCCCAAAGGAAGAGGATTATGAACCTCACATTAACCCAGACACATATGAAGGAGAATTCTTCCAAGAGACACGTCTTTCCAAAAAGCGTTTCAAGAACCGCTATACTTCACCCCAAAACATTGAAGTAGACAGCGACAATGAATCCGACATCACCCCAGAGGAGGAACAAGAAGAGCCGGAACAAGAAGAGGTTACTGCTACGGATGACCTGTCAATGCTTGACCGATTACGTCAAGGTGGCCTTGCACATGTTGATGCCAATGAACCCTATGAGCCCGTCATTGATTATAGTGATGATGATGATTATGCATTTATTGATGATACTGATCGAGATTATTAGTAGTGTCAGGTATTACATTTTTTTATGTTGTACTTGATGATGATACACTTAAGTGCTACACATATTATTATTCATGTCGGTCTTTTTTTATGTTGTACTAATTTCGTTTACTGTTTGTCATGGCAGGTGTTGAAAGATGGTGGGCGCTGGTCGGGAGCGTGGTCTGAGGTCTTCCATTCCAGACGCACCTCTCCGCCGAGCGTTGCTGGACAGTATGGCCACACCGCCGGGCCCTTCTTCGTCGACCGCGGTGCCCAGCAGGGGACGAGCTCGAGGTAGGAAGAGAGGAGGTGGGGCACGTGGTCGTGGGAGAGGAGGTAGGGCTACGGCGCCTTCCTCGCCGCCACCCCCGGCTGTTTCACCTGAGCACGTGACTGCTAGGGTGGACTCATCCGAGGAGGAGGCTACACGGACTCCGGTCCACGAGCCTCCGGTCCACGGGTCTTGGGCCCACGAGCCTCGGGTCTACTGGCCTTCGGCCCACGAGAGTTCGGCCCACGTGACCCCGGAGGAGCACACGTCCGGATGGGGTACCTGGCCAGATCAGCCCGAGGAGCCGAGTGGCCATGCTGATGATGGTGGGGAGCCGACTGATCTTGAGGAGGAGGGGGGCACCGTCTACCAGCGTGGTGCTACACGGCTCCCATCCGTGCCGGTGACCCGCGAGCAGAGGTGGTTGATTTTCCCTGATGGGGAGAGGTACGTAAGTGCATTTAATATTTTTGTACCTTGTGCATTCACGTTTTTTCAAATAACTAACGCGTTGGCCTTGTCATGCTGCAGGGGTTGGGACCACCATCATAGTGTCCGCCGGCCCAACTCCGTCCTTGGAGTTCTTTGCCGGCAAAACTTCCCGGGGTTTGTCACGTTGCCTGGTGAGGGTCGGCTTCCAGAGCTTGGATTGAGCTGGGAGCACTACGTGGCTGCCCCGGCCCCGCCGGATGAGATTATCGACGGTGTCGTGTGCGACATGAGGGCAGACATGGTGATCAGAAAGTTTTGGGTAATTTCTCCTTTACACATTTAAAAATCTTCAACTAGCTAGTTATTAATTGTACTAATCAATATTGTCTCATTTGATTGCAGACATTCTACAGGTGTGAGGAGGGATACGAGGAGGACGCGGCACATGTTATCGAGAATGTCTGCAAGCGCCTACTCCAGAACTTATGGCACGAGGCTCGGGTGCAGGCTGTTCGAGACTACTACGCCTTGCGTGGTATCAAGAAGACCAAGCCGGCGTGCCGCGGTAAGTTCCTGAGTAAGGAGCAGTACATGAAGGTAATTCTTAAGGCCTTCTCTACTTAAGTTCCTTCATTTAGTAATTCTTAGCCATAGCGCTCAAGTTTCTATTTGCTAACTTAGGCGCCTCCGAGATGGTGTGCGGATCGGATGGATTGTTGGGAGGTGTTGGTCGATGAGTGGTGCCCTCCACAATGGCTAGCCCTCCACAACGAGGCCAAGGACACACGTGCCCAAATGGAAGGTGTGCCACACCATCAAGGCAGCTCCAACTTATATCAGTTCGGGCGCAACTGGGTATGTGGTTTGCTTCATGATTCATGCAATTCATTCATCATGCTAGCTTGAGCCCTTTAATTACTAATTTTCATTGTTTCTTTCTTTCAGGCACGCTACAATAAGGCGGATAAGGTGCCAGAGGTGTACGACCTGTATGCCATGGCCCACACTGCCTCTTTCAAGAAAGTCAAGGCTTTCTCTCAGTCTGACCTCGATGATGCAAACAACTTCACCAACATCTCCTCCCACAACAAGCTCGTGAGATATAGAGATGAGGGGAAGGCGAGGAAAGGGGAGGACTTTAACCCGAGCCAGGGTCCCATTGATCCAGAGCTGTTGATGATATCTGGTGGCGGGAGGTCCCATGGATCCATAGCCATTGGAGATGGACTTATCCGTTGTCCTAGCACTCTCCCAGAGATCAAGGTGCGCCAGTCGAGCTCCGCTCCTGAGATAAGGCCTCGTGAACGGCCAGTGCAACTCGCCATCAAGGTTAGTGATACGTACTCGGTTATCTTTCTCCATTACATTCTGTGCGCTTCCATCAATGATTACAAATGGTCATGTGAGTGGTGTTGCAGGCTGCTATACAGAGTGAGAGAGATAGAACGGAGAAACTTCTGGCGGAGGCGGCGGAGAGGCAGCGGGAGTTGGAGGAGAGGACGACAAAGATGATGGAGGAGGAGAGGGCACGGAATGACATGCAGGCAAGGGCCATGTACGAGCTCCTTGTGGTAAGTTTCTTCTGCAGATTAGCCAAAACATTCATGTAGTGTTTGTCTCATTACTAACTAGTATGACTGAGTCGTCAAAACCAAATGTGCAGTCTGTGTGCGAGAAGACAGGTCAGACCGCTCCGCTGATGCCAGTGATTGCTCCTGGGACCACGGTGAGTTTTATTGAATGGAGATTACTTGCTAGTCTTAACATTTGAGTGTCATCATGCTAACAAGACATTGGAAATGATCTTTGGTGCAGCGTAACTCCAGACAAGCATCGCACGATCCTTCTCCAGCTACCGACACGAGCCACCCCGCTCCTACACCTCCTACATCTTGGTAAGTTTATCTAGTGTTTTGCTTAACACATGCATAATGACCTAGACTTAGATTTATTTCCTCCAATGCTTACCATAATGACCTAGACTTAGCTTCTTCACCTCCAAAATGACTTAATAAGCTTACTGACCTGCAAAACCATCCATTTTACCTAAGTTAGCTCTAAAACGATCTTTACTTAGCTATGTTTCCTCCAAAATGACCAAAGTTAGCTCTAATATGCTTAGTTAACTAGGTTTGCTCAATAATGACATGTACTTAGCTTACTTATGTCAAAAATGGCATAATTAGCTTAGTTAGCTCATAAACGATCCATTTTACCTAAGTTAGTTCTAAAATGATCCATTTTACCTTACTTAGCTCATAAACGATCCATTTTACCTACGTTAGCTCTAAAATGACCCATTTAACCTTACTTAGCTCATAAATGATCCATTCTACACAAGTTAGCTCTAAAATGACCCATTTTACCTAGGTTAGCTCCAAAATGATCCATCTTACCTAGGTTACCTCTAAAATGATGCATTTTACCTAAGTTTGCTCATAAGCGATCCATTGCACCTAGGTTAGCTCATAAACGATCCATTTCACCTAAGTTAGCTCACAAATGATCAATTTCACCTAAATTAGCTCATAAATGTCATATATTCTTCTTCTTCTTCATTTTCTTCTTCTTCTTCTTCTAATCTTCTTCTTCTTCTAATCTTCTTCTTCTAACTTTCTTATTTCCCATTTTGCAGAATTCATTCACTTCACGGAAGCTTGCATAGATGGAGTGCTTGTTTGGATGAACTATGTTTCCTTTGTATCTATGAACTATGCATGTATGGTAGGATGACACTATTGTAATATGTATGGTTGGATGCATGTATGTCGAACTTGCTATGTATGGTTGATGGAACTATGCATGTATGATGAAATTATATGTGTTGGATATCTCATATGTTTGCTGTGAACTTGCCATGTGAAAAATATATATGTATCATCTATTTGCTGTGAAAATGGTTGGGTATATGAAAAAACAGAGGCAATGCAGGCTCTTTGCCGTCTGCCACTGACGGCAACGGGCTCTTTGCCGTCTGCCGCTGACGACAAAGAAGCCACGTGGCATCCAGCTGTGCTTCCTGGGAGCTGACCCATTTGGTCAGTTTGCCTATAGTGGCAGACGGCAAAGACTTTGCCGTCAGTGGCGGACGGCAAAGAACCTGCCATGTAGTGACGTATAGATGACATCATACGGCGGACGGCAAAGACCCTAGAAATTTTGCCATCAGCAGCGGACGGCAAAGGCCTTCCGTTAGCCACTTAATGGACTGACAGCGCAATTATTGCCGTCCGCTCTCTTTGCCGTCCGTCGCGCTCTCTTTGCCGTCCGCCGCAGACGGCAAAGACTTTGCCGTCAGTAGCAGACGGCAAAGTAGCTGTTTACCGAAGCCTACTTTGCCGGAGCCTTTTGTCGTCCGTGGCTGATGGCAAAGGCCTTTGCCGTCCGCCGTGGCGGATGGCAAAGTAGCTGATTCCTGTAGTGTAGGGGTGGCACTAGATGCACTTACATGTCTTCACTATTTCATGCTTCATAATGTCAGTTGCACCGAGTGCTTGGAGCTCATTTGTATATCAGTGAGGCGATCAAATGTGAGTTGGACGTTCTCATTGTCGTGTCTCTTGAAGCGGTTGAAGAGGTTGCGGAGAGTACTGATTCGTTGATCTCGCTGAGTTGAGACGCCTTCATTGACCTTGGAGAGCCAGTCCCAGACTAGCTTCGACGTTTCCAGAGCGCTCACACGGCCATACTGCCCTTTGGTCAGATGACCACAAATGATGTTCTTGGCTGTAGAGTCGAGTTGAATGAACTTCTTGACATCAGCAAGGGTGACACCTTCACCAGTCTTGGGAATGCCATTCTTGACCACATACCATAGATCGACATCAATGGCTTCAAGATGCATGCGCATCCTATTCTTCCAGTAGGGATATTCAGTGCCATCGAAGATGGGGCACGCAGCGGAGACTTTGATTATCCCTGCAGTCGACATAGCTAAAACTCCAAGTGGTTAAACCGAATCACGCAGAACAAGGGAGTACCTTGCTCTGATACCAATTGAAAGGGCTAGTTATCGACTAGAGGGGGGTGAATAGGCAATTTTTATGAAAGTCTTCAAAACATGGGAGTTTCAAAGACAAATAATAGAAACGACACTATTCGTATGCAGCAGAAGGTAGACTACACTAGACAAGCCATAGTCAAGTATTCAATGAAGTGAAAGCACGAAGACTATTAGCAGCTAGGTAGTAAAGATCAGGATGGAAGATAGTCTGAAGACAATCCGGACAAGTAGTCACATAGTGAAGTCAAACAGATAATGCAAGCAGGCAATGACTTCACGAAGACAAACTGTAAGTAAAGAGAAGTGAGAGATAGAACCAGTAGCTTTAGGAGGACAGGGGTTTGTTCGACCAGTTCCACTTGCTGTGACAACTGTACGTCTGGTTAGGGAGGTTGAGATTTAACTCAGAAGACCGCATCTTCACCTTATTCCCCTTGAGCTAAGGATTCTCAGTCCCCGCCCAATCACTCTGGTAAGTGTTCAAGGTAGACTCCCAAACCTTCACGGACTTCTTTCACCGGCAATCCACGATGACTCTTGGATGCTCAGAACGTGATGCCTAACCGGCTGGAGGATTCACAGTCCTCAAGTGAAATAAGTCTTCAGATCACGCAGACATAAAGACTTCAGTGATGCCAAACACTCTTTGGGCTCTGGGTGGTTTGGGATTTGTCCTCGCAAGGATTCTCTCTCAAAAGCTTCGGAGGTGGGTTGCTCTCAAACGACAAAATATGTATACTAACTCTGAGCAGCCCCCAATTTATGGTGTAGGGGGTGGGCTATTTATAGCCATTGGGCAACCCGACCTAATTTGTCCGAAATGACCCTGGGTCACTAAGGAACTGACACGTCTCTCAACGGTCAGATTTCAAACACACGCGACAACTTGACTTGGGCTACAAGTAAAGCTGACTCATCCGACTCTGGTTAAGATTTGATCTCATTGTCTTCGCTCGAAGACATAGGATTTGGTTGAGCATCACTTCAGTCACTCTGACTTTGTTCACTTGGACCCCACTTGACAGTGCGGTGGTTCCTAGGACTCAACAAAGAAGAAAAGAAACAACGAAACAGCTAAGTCTTCGCGCTCCATAGTCTTCAGACGTTGTCTTCTCATGTCATAGTCTTCAACGTGATTAGCCTCACAGACCACCATTGTCTTCAATGTCTTCACACATTTTTAGGGGTCATCTCCAATAGGTAAACCGAATCAATGAGGGACTACTACTTGTGTTATCCTGCAATTCTCACAAACACATTAGTCCCTCAACCAGGTTTGTCGTCAATACTCCAAAACCAACTAGGGGTGGCACTAGATGCACTTACAGTTTGCCAATTTCATATCAGGCACATAGATATATTTTAACATCACAGTACGATAGCTACCGGAAAACAGCACAATACAGCGTATAGCTAGTTGAACTTCATAAGAACAATACTATAACAATATATTCATTTCCATAATCGTCCAGGCTCGCCTTATCCACCTCTGCTTTCAGTTCAGTAAGAACCTGTTTTGCACTGGCCAACTGGCAAAGTGCCTCCTCCTTCGTCAACACCATCTTAGCAAAGTCTGATTTAAAAAACCTAAGCTCATTCTCCACCTTCCTCTTTTTATCCCGCATCTTCAAATAAGCGTTGACAACACTTTCTCTAAGCCTACCTCTGTTCTCTTCTTGATACATGCTCCAAAGCTTTGCTAGGCACATCTTCAAAGGCTGTGGCCACTCTCGATCAACCCACTCCAAGTAAGAACACTTCGGTTCATCATATAATATTTAAAACTAGATCAGTAACAATTGTAGGGGAAATGGGTTTATAGCAACATAGAAAATCATCAATAGTTATTTTGAAAAACTGAAGAAACTCGTTAATTATGACATACTTCTCAAAAAGATCAATATGCAAATGAATTAATTGCTACTGAGACAACAACCAATTTCTGAAACATCAGAAGCTATAATTAACTACAACAACGCTACAAGTTCTTACTCATGTACTATAAATAACAAATTGGACATTTTAAGAGGAAGGTAAATATAACTGCAGCAACATAGCGACAGTGTTTGGATGACAGCAAATTGATACTTATGGGTGTGTACATGCACAAATTTAGTAACATAGAACTAATAGCACTAAGGCGTCCACTATCTATGCCAAAACCGGTGTAAAGACAACTGTTGCTACATCTCACACCAGTGTCCTGCACTAGCGAGCCGATGTAGCGGAAAGAAATCAGGGACCCGAACTCCGGAGCACCTAGTTGCTCCGACGCCCAGTTCCTTCATGCCATAAAGATTTAGTATTTTACTGCTTGGCTGCTCAGATGTGTGGACAATTTGGCTCCACAAACTGCTGAAGCGGTGCCAAATAACTTTCTAATGGCACCACTGATGAGACGGCAACACTTTTAGATACTAGGTACAAACTGTGACACTGTCTTAGGATGCGTTTGGTTGAAGGTGTGGTATGAATGGCTTGGGACCGTGATAGTGTCTGAATCACATCTTACAAATGATTTGTAACAATGAAAGAGGGTCTAACCTTCTCTGCACATGCTAGAAACTTCCTCCCACTATCCACAGATTCAAACGCAACTAGCTTCACGCATGGAGACTGATGGTGACAACGAGCAAACAGATCTTCAGCAACCCCGGTCCATTTGTTGCAACTAATGGTCCTAGGGAACTACAAGAGGAAGAAATGACTCAAATCGACCGCCGGGTAAAAATCCTTCATTCCAAGTCATAGCCCGAGAGAGAGAAGAGATGCATACCCCGGTGGTGAAGGAGTCGTCGTCAGAGGAGGAACCGCTGGAGAGGTCTTTGAAGAAGACCATGGTGCCCCCGGCGGTAGGATGCGAGATAGCGAGAGCGAGGAAGCAAGCGAGGAAGCGGCTATAGCTTAGGAAGGAAGGAAGGAAGGAAGGGCAAACATGGGAAAGGAGACTTGTGGTTGGGGAGAAAAGGGGATGGGGAGGGGGAGGGTAGATATTTCGGCGGTAGGCCAAAAATTTCTAAATGTGGAGGGAAACTTTGCGCGCGGTGCCGCCGGACACCATTCACTTTGAATGATAGTGTGCATCACAAATGATTCTTCTGCTTAACGCGCATGGGATGAGTTTGATAATTGAAATTTTGGTGGAAATTTCCCCGCGTACATCATTGCATAATTTAACATGGCTTGCTAATTTGGGCACACAAAAGAGCGTACAACACACAGACCAGAGACTTTCTGAATCAGGCAATTTTAGTAATTAAATAGAGATAGTTCACCTAAACATTGCTTTAACAAAAGACTAGCATTAAAAACAAAGCCTAAGTACGAATAATTTTAACAAATCCACCGCCGCGCCGGCCTATGCATCGCCGGTGTGAGATGGGATGTTGATGACTTGTCTTGGCAAGATGCCGCCGTTGGTGGACTCCACGTCCCCCCTACTGAAGTTGAACATGTCCTCGTCCTCATCCTCATCCTCGGCGCCACCCTCAAGGTTGTAGTACTCGTAGTAGTGGCTGCGCTAGACCTCGCGTTGGTACTCCACCGTCGATTCCTCGACAGACAAAATCTTCTCTACCTCTACCTAGGCCACGTGCAACTCCTCCTCCCGACGCTCCTCGATCTCCGCAGCCTCCTGCATCTCCAGTTCCCGCTCAACGACCTCATGAGGAAGCAGGTGCTCCATGGCCACCGCCACCTTTTCGGATGTGGGTTGCATGCTGGATTCCGAGGTGGCCTGGAATATCTTGGCCTGGATGGCCTCGACCCAGGCCAGGGCGACATCAGTGGCACAGATGGCAGCTCGATCGCTCTCGCCATTTGCAACCACTGTCACAGCTGCAGCTGCCCCGTCGGCTGCCGCAGACGCCCTCTCGGAGGAAGCGACCACGCTCAATGCGTATGCGGCGGCACTCTCGGCGTAGGTGGCCGAGGGAGTCCTGGACTGTGGGGTCCTCAGGGAGCCGGCCTATGTGACATGGGCCGGAATGATGGGACGTGAAGATACAAGATAGAAGGCCTTCTCCGGTGTCCGGATGGGACTCTCCTTTGCGTGGATGGCAAGCTTTGCGTCCGGATGTGTAGTTTCCTTCCTCTGTAAACCGACTTTGTACAACCCTAGCCCGTTTCGGTGCCTATATAAACCGGAGGGGTTTAATCCTTAGAGGCAATCATAATCATACAGGCTTGACATCTATGGTTTAACCACTACGATCTCGAGGTAGATCAACTCTTGTAACCCCTATACTCACCAAAGTCAATCAAGCAGGAAGTAGGGTATTACCTCCATTAAGAGGGCCCGAACCTGGGTAAACATCGTGTCCCCTGCCTCCTGCTACCTATGATCCTTAGACGCACAGTTTGGGACCCCCTACCCGAGATCTGCCGGTTTTGACACCGACATTGGTGCTTTCATTGAGAGTTCCATTGTGCCGTCGCTAGAAGGCTTGATGGCTCCATCGATCATCTATAACAATACCGCCTTGAAGGAGACTTTTCTCCCCGGCCAAATTTTTGTATTCAGCGGCTTCGCACTGCGTGCCAATTCGATTGGCCATCTAGAGCAAATCAACAACTATGCCCCTGGTCACTAGATCAGTTTTGGAAATCTGAACTATGTCGCTAACGTTCGAGGAGATTTGATCTTCTAAGGGTTCGCGACCCCAACCACCGCTCTGGCCATAGATCTAGAGCGCACCACTAGGTCCGAAGAGAGGAGTTTAAAGCCTGTCGGACTCTCTGCGGCTATAGAGCCTAGCACCGGAGAGCCGGAGGGGATTGCATCACCGGCAGGCCTGGAGTCACGCCAGGCTCTCTTTATCCTTATCGAGCCAGGCTCGCCTCCGAACACCCACTCCTAACTCTGGAGATCCGTGTCATATGAGCTTGGCCAGGGAACTTGTGTCCCACCCTGCTCCATGGACCCTCGCCTCCCTTTCCAAACCTCATTCTTAAACGAGGCCCTGGGCTTAATGTAATCTCTCACCATTGCAGAAGAATCGCTGCCAAACTACGCCCAGCCCACACTAGGGGCTAAGTCCGGGGAATTTTATGTCCCACCCACCACCCACTTCATAGCCACTGTTGAGGACTTAACCGACATGATCGATTACGCTTCTGAAGATATCAACGACATGGACGACGATGCCGGAGACGAGCAAAGCCAGAACCCGCCGTTTACCGGATGCTGGACGGCCACTTTCACATCTGACGTGTACATGGTGGACACACTGAAAGAGGATGACAATGAAGGTGGGAAGGACCTAGTTGAGGACAATCCTCCCATGGCACCACCAAAGCGTCGACGTCAGCGACACTGCTCTAAATCGCGTCGTGAAAAAGACAGCAATACCAGCACCGGAGACAACAATACTCCAGATAACGCCGAAGACCAAGAAGCCCCCATAGAACCAACATCCGAGCATGATGATTGGGAGGATGGGTAGGTCAACCCCAACGATCCCATCGAGAACGAGGGCTCGGAGGATAGTAACTACTTACTGATCTCCAAAGAGGACGAGAGCCTCAGCGATGAAGAATTCATCGTGCCAGAGGAACCCCTCGAACAAGAGCGCTTTAAGCGCCGGCTAATAGCCACTGCAAGAAGCCTAAAAAAGAAGCTGCAGTAGCTTCAAGCTGATGAGGATTTGCTCAATTACAGATGGACTGATGTCCTGGCGGCTGAGGAATACGGCCTCGAACGCCCAACTAAGAGTTACTCGAAGCACAAGCTGCTATCCCAATTTAACGATGAGGCCCCAGAGCCTATACCGCCAACGCGTAACGCTGCCGATGGACCTGACCGGCCACCACGTGGCTAGTACAGAGCGTCAACTCAAGGCGAACACCAGCCTGCACCACCCCGCCATAAAGGCAGAGAAACAACAGCTGCAGGATACACTTATGACCTAAGACAGGACATGGCTAATAGATCCGGTCAGACCAGATCAATCTATGGATCAAGGGGGCATGCCCCAGCAAGAGAAGACAGCCATCAGGCCTGGCGCGACAAGCACAACTTCACCCGGGCTGAAAACCGCATATAGACTCCATCTGAACTGCGTCGTGACGTTGCCCGATACAAAGGCGCCGCACACCCCCTATGCTTCACTGATGAGGTAATGGAGCACTAGTTCCCAGAAGGGTTTAAACCCATGAACATTGAATCATACGATGGAACCACAGATCCCAGAGTATGGATTGAAGGTTTCCTTCTCCATGTTCACATGGCTCGCAGTGACGACCTACATGCCATCAAATACCTCCTCTCAAACTTAAGGGACCATCTCGGCACTGGTTAAACAGCGTCCCAGAAAACTCTATTGGAAGATGGGAAGACCTGGAGGACGCCTTTAGAGGCAACTTCTAGGGCACTTATATCCGGCCTCCGTACGCTGATGACCTCAGTCACATAGTCCAGCAGCCCGGAGAGTCCGCCAGAAAATTCTGGACCCGGTTCCTCATTAAAAAAGAACCAAATTGTTGATTGCCCTGACGCCGAGGCTCTAGCAGCCTTTAAACAAAGCATCCGCGATGAATGGCTTTCCCGACACCTCGGCCAAGAAAAGCCGAAGACCATGGCAGCCCTCACATCACTCATGACCCGCTTATGCGCAGGCGAAGATAGCTGGCTAGCCTGTAGCAGCAACAGTACCAGCAATCCTGGCACTTCTGAAGCCATTAACAGAAATGGCAGGCCCCAACGCAACAAAAACAAGCGTCAGAGCAACACTGACAATGCCGAAGACACGTCGGTCAACACCTGATTTAGTGGCTCCAAACCCGGTCAGTGGAAGATGCCATTCAAAAGAAACAAAGACGGTTCAGCTAGCTTGGACCGAATACTCGATCGACCTTGCCAGATCCACGGCACCCCAACAAGCCTGCCAACCATACCAACGGAAGCTGTCGGGTATTTAAACAGGCTAGTAAGGGTCGCCCAGCGAGGATGACGATGAGGAGCCTCGCACATCGAACACAGGGGGACAGAAGAAA
>NC_041381.1:488846791-488861700 GCF_002162155.2 Triticum dicoccoides | reverse complement strand
GGACGTCTATGCGATAGAGCCAGTCGCCCCAAAATTCAACCCATGGTCAGCATGCCCGATCACTTTTGAGCGTAGAGACCATCCGACCAGTATCCGTCATGGAGGTTCAGCCGCGTTGGTCCTCGACCCAATTATCGATGGATTCAACCTCACGAGAGTCCTCATGGACGACGGCAATAGTATTAACTTGCTCTATCAGGACACAGTCCGGAAAATGGGTATTGACTCGTCAAGAATCAAGCCCACCAAAACTACCTTTAAAGGAGTAATACCTGGTGTAGAGGCCCGCTGCACGGGCTCAATCACATTGGATGTCATCTTCGGTTCACCAGGCAACTTTCAAAGCGAAGACTTGATCATCGACATCGTCCCTTTCTGCAGTGGCTATCACGCACTGCTCGGACGAACTGCATTTGCCCGCTTCAATGCGGTCCCGCACTATGGTTACCTAAAACTCAAGATGCCAGGACCACGCGGTGTTATAATAGTCCATGGAAACATGGATCGCTCCCTCCATACTGAGGAGCACACCGCGGCCCTCGCCGCGGAAGTGCAGGTCGGCCTTATCAAGCCAAACTCCACATCTGCAGTCAAGCCCGCAGACCCTGTCAAACGAGTCCGTACTACTCCGCAGAATGATAGTCCAGCTCGTCAGGAGCTCAATTAGCAATTCGGCCTCTATCTTAGCCCCAACCGAGCTGTGGCGTATGTACCACATGCACATAACTACGTACTAAAGATACCATGGGTGACGATGGAGGCATATCAAGGATAAAGTCCACAATATGGCTCAATCGTACCTGGACCCTCATATCTACCTTTTTCTTAACTTTTTTTTTCAGGTTCCCTACAACCTAGATCACCTTTTTATGGTGTCAAGGGCCCTTTTTCCGGCCCCTTATGAAAACCTACTCATTAATCCTCTCAAAGGATCACACACCAAGGCGAAAATCAACACAGATGTACGGCAGAGTACCTAAAGGATCTTCAAAGATCAACTCTTCCCCTTTTTAGTACCTGTACACGGCTTTCCCTTTCGCTCGGCATGTAAAATAGCCTCGATGCTTATAGCATCATTTGTACAAATACGTTTTGACGTATCAATTAGACTATAATGGAAAGCATTTTTCGCCTAAACTATTTGGTACTGGCTTATTTCCTAATATGTATTCCCTCCTCTCTTTCGTCTGATTGACATGTACACCTCATCACAACCTAAATTGCCAGGGGCTCCATTCAGCCACGTACACTTCTTAAAAATAACATAAGTCCGAACACTTTTATAGTACAATTCCACGTCTCGAATCTAGCATTATGTGCATCGACTCCGAATCATGTCTTGGGTCAATAGTTGGGTTGCCCGGCTCCTATGGTTACTACCTTATGTTCCGATTGTTCAGTTAAGGAAGTAAAGGGAGAACTACTGCGATTGTGTTTCTGGTTAGCCGGATAAACACCTTTGTAGAGAAAGCGGAAAACTAACTATCATGATGCAGCGAGAGCTGGTCAGCTATTCGGTGATTCAGTATAAATCTCATGTGATTTTTTCGTGTCACACGAAGGACTGCTTTTTACCTGGTCAAGTGTCTACAGCAACCAAATTCAGATAGCCGAACAATACCCAGGCTTGTGCCTAAAATCTTATTGTCAAACTCCTATGGCTAAGTGAGAGTGATAAAGTTGCATAGTCCGATCGCCTAGTTCACCTCACTAACACCTCCTTCAAGGACCAAGTCGTTGGGTTAAGTGTGTTTTTGTGCTGTTCTGAACACCCCCGTACTACCTACACGAGGGGCTGAAGCCGACGATTGGCCAACTCTCAGATTCAATAAATGGCCGCAACGGAGGGAAATAATTTTAGATGAAACAAGAAAAATATTATACAAACGACTTGTTTTCATAAGTACAAATTTCGGGCAGCACAGATACATTCATTCAAAAAAGATGTCCTTCAAACACTAGCCCTCTACAATGCGGGATCCTTCAAGGACGTCATTGAAATACCGCTCTGACATACGGTGCTCCTTGCCTGGGGCGATCCCTCGGTTGCCAGACCATTGGCATTCATCTTCACCCACTGCACCTTGACACGGGCGAAGGCCATCCGGGCACCTTCGATACAGACTGACCACTTTACAACATCAAGCCGCGGGCAGGCATCGACTAGCCACTTCACAAGCCCAAAGTAGCTACTGGGTATGGGCTCGGCTAGCCAAAGACGGACAATAACATCCTTCATGGCCAGTACGGCCACCCTATGTAGCTCGGTCAGCTGTTTCAGCTGATCACTGAGGGGCACAGGATGCTCTGGTGCAAGGTACTGCGACCAGAACAACTTCTTTGTTGAGTTCCCCTCTTCGGCTCGGAAGAAATCTGCAGCATCAGCAATACTTCGGGGTAGATCCGCAAATGCTCTTGGAGAACTCCAAATGCGTGTCAGTAAGGTGTACTTTCTCCTGACAATTTTGCTCTGCATATTAAAGGCCTTACCCGCCGCGATCTGCTTGGCCTCTCAAATCTCCCGATAGGCGCCTTGGGCTTCAATCCGGGCCTCCTTCGCACTTTGGAGCGCCATAGCAAGTTCGGAGTCCCGATCCGACACCTGGTGCTCCAAGGACTCACATTTTCTTATAGCTTCCATGAGCTCTTGTTGGACTTCATCCAACCTCGCTTCATGTTTTCGGCGGGCGGTTCGTTCCTCGTCCACCTCCTTCTTGGC
Source organism: Triticum dicoccoides (assembly GCF_002162155.2). Classification (NCBI taxonomy): domain Eukaryota; kingdom Viridiplantae; phylum Streptophyta; class Magnoliopsida; order Poales; family Poaceae; genus Triticum; species Triticum dicoccoides. The sequence continues at coordinate 488,858,981 of NC_041381.1, read as the reverse complement.
CTCGGCCAACACGCTCTTGAGGGCCTTGACCTCAGACGTGTCAACTATGAGCATAAACATATAGCTCAGTTAGATAACAAATTGGAACTCATGTCATTTCAGATATGCTTCAGCATCGCATACCTTGCTTTTTCTCCAATTTCCGCTTTAGTTCGGACACTTCAACGGCATGCGAGGTTGCCGCTCGCACCGAAGCTTGTTCATCAAAAGAGACATATATGTTAGCTCCTCCCAAGCATTATTCGATCCTCTGTTCAGCCTTTCTTCAAGAACACCGAACAGAGTCTTAGGGGCTACTATCTATACATAGGCATTCCTTTTGCAAATAGCCAAAAATATATTATGTCACATACCTCAAAGCCTGTTAAAAGGCTGGTGTAGGCTTCATTCAATCCGCTCTTAGCAGACCGAACCTTTTCAACCATTGTACCTATAAGGGAACGGTGCTCCTCCATAATGGAGGCACTATGAAGCGCTTCCACCAGAGTGTCCGGCGCCTCCGGATTGGTAGAGGATGCCGGTGGAGATGGCGTGCCCCCTTCTCTCGAATGAGGCTGCTGGCCCGATTCCGGATCCGTATGGGTCTCCGGAATAATATTTGGTTGGGGGCCGAATTGAGCATGGCCCCCGTCGCCGGTCTCCATGGGGGTCAATTTCCCCCTCTCTTCGGTGAAAGAGGTATCACCCTCTGTTGCCACCTTCACGGCCTCCCACACCTCCCCGTGACCTGGAAAGGTTCTTCGGGACAACACTTCGGTGTTGTCTGTAGCGGTGGGTGGAGAGACCTGCGGAGGCGAATCGCTCTCCATCGCGTTCGGCCCTAGCGAGTTCCCAGATCACGACGATCGTTGGGGGAGATCGTGAGCTGGACTGCAATACGCAATTCAGTATGTTAGAATAACAAGGCATAAATTTAGATATGTGTACGGTGTCTTCGGATACTTATGATCCGGTCAAGGGCTTCGGCCTGGGGTGCCACTTAGGAATGGCATCGGCATTCGCTTCGGAATCTTCCGAAAGGGAGGGTTTCCCCTTCTTGGTCGCCTCTGCCTCTGGATCCGTAGAAGCCGCTCTTTTCTTCTTTCCCCCCTTAAGGGGAGAGTTGTTCTCTTCCTCCTCTACATCTTCGTCATGAGAGAAGGAGGTCTTGGTATCTTCGGACATAACATTCGAAGCGCCCTTACGGTGGAGGCCACCTCTGGCCTCCTTGCCCTTCTTCTTGGCCTTCTTCTTGGGCGCCTGATACAGTGCCGAAACCAGCATCTTCATCAACAAAGGGATGGCTGGGTCTTCAGGTAGTGGAGCTGGACATTGGATTTGCTCCGCCTTCTTTTTCCAGCCCTGTGGGAGTAATGGAAAGTACAATATACTCCTTGGATTTGCAAATTAAAGTCATCATAAAAATTACAGGAGTGGCCGGACGAGCGCAGTCGAGGCCATGGTCTTCGGTCGTTTCCGGCCATGACTTTTGAGCCTTGAAGAGCAGCTTCCATATGTCTTCGTGCATCGTGCCAAAGAATTGCTGCAGGGTCCGAGGACCGGCCAGGTTGAACTCCCACATATGTACAGTCCGGCGTTGACATGGGAGAATCCGGCGAAAAAGCATCACCTGGATCACACTGGCAAGACTAGTGTTCTTGTTTATCATGCCCTTGACGTGGCTCTCCAGCGTTGTCACCTTGTCGGGCGAGTCCCAATCTAGTCCCTTATTGAGCCAGGATGTAAGCCGCATTGGGGGCCCGGACATGAACTCAGGAGCGGCAGCTGTTGGTGTCAAAACTGACGGATCTCGGGTAGGGGGTCCTGAACTGTGCGTCTAAGGTTGATGGTAACAGGAGGCGGGGTACACGATGTTTACCCAGGTTCGGGCCCTCTCTATGGAGGTAATACCCTACTTCCTACTTGATTGATCTTGATGAATATGAGTATTACAAGAGTTGGTCTACCACGAGATCGTAATGGCTAAAACCCTAGAAGTCTAGACTGTATGATTATGATTACCTCTATGGACTAAGCCCTCCAGTTTATATAAACACCGGAGGGGACTAGGGTTGTACAAAGCCAATTACAAAGAAAGGAATCTTCATATCCGGGCGCCGAGCTTGCCTTCCATGCTAAGGAGAGTCCCATCCGGACACGGGAGAGAGTCTTCTATCTTGTATCCTCACGGCCCAACAGTCTGGCCCATGCTACACAGTCCGGTCGTCCGAGGACCCCCTAATCCAGGAATCCCTCAGTAGCCCCTTAAATAGGCTTCAATGACAAGGTGTCCGACGCGCAGATTGTCTTCGGCATTGCAAGGCGGGTTCCTTCTCCGAATACTCCAAAATAGTCTTTGAACACAAGAATTGTGTCCGGCTCTGCAAAACAAATTCCACACACAACCGTAGAGAGCATAATATTTCATGAGTCCAATCCGCTGACAACTTTCTGTAGCATGACATCACTCGAACCGTTTTTTAGCCTGTCGCTCCATATTTCGAGATGCGGTTTCATTGGCACGTCTTGTCAAAGCAGAGATCGTGTCCCCTTATTGTGGGATTCTCATCAATACGGGCATGGGTAACCCAACTGTTCTATTGGCGTGATTCCTTAGGAATAGGAAGGTTTTAAGGCCTAGGAGGGGTGTTTGATATTCATCGCCTTTATAAAGGGGCTAAGAACCGTGTTTTCTCCTTTACGCCAACCCTTTCTTCAACCTCTCCCACTTCCTACGAGGGATGGGGTTCGCTCTTCATCCCTTCGTCCGAGGGCTCATGTTCTATTACAGGTTAGATTTTCACGATCTAGCTCCGGACTCCTTTCTTCACGTCTCGGTGTTCATTATCATGTGTGAGGCCTTCCTCCATATTCCCTACACTTCGGCTTGTGGCTCAAGACCTTTAATGTGAAGCTGAAGGTAGTCGACAGGAAACAAGCGGAGTGCGGTGTTGCTGTAGTGAGCAAACTCACCAATACTCCTTGGCCAAAAGACTCCTTCACAGAAACTTCCAACCTATGGCAGCAGGAGTGGTTTTACATCACTGAACCCCGTGGTACCAAGTGGGCAGCTACACCTGTGTTCCAATCTGGCCCTCCGTTACGGCTTGCATCATGGATTAATAAGGGGCTGGACTGGGGATCAATTGATGAAGTGCAGACGCTACAAAGCCGCATTCGGAGCCACATTGAGAAGGACACCGGTCGTATCAACGTAATCCAAGTAATGCTAGTCCGTCGAGTCCTACCGTGCCAGCGGCGGCCTCTCCGCATGTGGGAGTTCAATCCTGAATGACCATGAACCCTTCAGCACTTCTTCGGCATGACGCTCAGAGGAATGTGGAAATTATTCTTTGGGACACGAAAACAGTGTCCGGATACTACAAAGGACATCGGCCATGACTTCAACCATCCGGATACTTCGGTAAGCACTCGACTCCTGAACACAGCTTACTTAAATTTCTCATAACAATATACTGAGAAAACCATACTCAGCCAGGGCTGGATAAAGAAGGCGGAGATAATTAGGTGTTCGGCCCCTCTTCCCGAATACTCAGCTAATCCGGTGTTAACAAGGATGCTGGTTCCGGCACCATATCAAGTGTCGGCAGATGAAGACAAGGAGGAGAGCAAAGAAGGCCCAGGGTGGCCCCCATTCTAGAGGTATGCCAGACACCTTGTCCGGGGAGATTGTAACTCCCTCTTCTGAAGATGAAAGGGAAGGAGAAAATTACATCCCTTCTGCCCATGGGAAGAAGAAGACCGCCTCCGAAGACTTGAAGATAAAGGCTTCTAAGCGAGGGAAGATATCCCAGTCAGGTGGTTCTGGTTCGGGAGGCGACGTTGTCACGCAGTTCCTCCGTAAGGACAAGCCCTTAGTTGAATCGTGAGTGAACAAGGGTGTCTTAAACATATCCCGTTTTTTCCTGGTTGCAAGGGTAATATTTAAAATATATGCTTGCAGTCCGGCATGCAGGCTTCCTCAACAGTCCTCCTCCTCGGGGGATCTTCTTCCAGAGATGATGGAGAGCGAGACGCCTCCACAGATCTCCCTTCCCAATAGGGCAGATGACCCCGAGGTGTCGTCCCGGAGGATCTTCCCGATCAACAAGTGTTATGAGGGATAATGAAGACTAGGACCGAAGGTGACACTTCGACCGTCCAGGGCCCTGGGTGTGCGGCCCCTACGAGGACCAATAATAAAGGCCCGGACTATCCGATTTACAGCCAGAGATGAATCTAAGGTTGTGTAAACATATTACTTTGAAGGGAGTCTGTACCCCTACAGCTGCTTCTAGGGATCCGGAGGCGCCGAATACATTGATGGGCATATTGCGACATGCGCCCGTCTCAGAGGAACATCGTACCTTGATGGGTATAGTAGTTGAGAGGGTTCTGTCCGCGAAAAGCGGATTGAGCCTTTATGGGCCTGCTAAGAGGCTTCAAGGTACGTAATGTAATATTTTCAATTGTGCTATAAATGCAAAATGCGCCTGTGTACAGATAGTAGCCCATGAGACTCTAGTTGGCGTCCAAAGGGAAGCGATCAGAGGATCAAGAAAGATATGCCTAGGAAATAATCTGACTAATTGGAACACAGGCTGCTACATCCCTGATGACTGCCCAGGCTACAGAGGTTGCAGATCTAAAGCAGAAACTTGATGTGGTGGATGATGACATCACGCTTATTAACAGGCGGCTCGACGAGGCGCAAGGTATGTCTTTGGGGCAGTCAGTATATACAAGTATTATAATATGAGCATGACACTGAGAATTGTGTATTGAGATATGCATAACTGCAGATAGTGCCACCGCAGTTGAGACCCTTCGGGCTGAGCTTGACTGGGCCAAGGAGCAAGCCAGGATGAGTAATGGGGCTGCCGAAAAGGCAGTTGCTGAATTAAAGGCCGAACAGGCTGCTCGGCGCTAGTGCGAGGAGAGAATATCTACTATGGCACTTGAGCTAAAGGATGCCACTAGTCGATGTGAATTTCTCGAGAAAGATAACAAAACCAGAGTGGCCGATCTTGACAAGGCCTTACAAGAGGCGAGGGAAGCACGGTCCGAGTCTAGAGTGGCTGTGGAGGAGATCCGACAAGCTGGGGAGATCGCGGCTGGTAAGCCCTTCTTATTACGATCTAAATTTGGCGATCCGAAGTATGCCCCGCTTAATCAAATGTGGAGTTCTCCAGACGCATTTTTGGACATGCCAAAGAGTGTCTCTGATGCGACACAGTTTTTCCAAGCGCAAGAAGGATATGCGACAGAAAAGCTTTTCTGGTCGCAATTCAGCATGCCAAAGCGTCTGCTGTTGCTGAACGAACAGATGGTCTAGTGGTCCGAGCTCCACAAGATATCCGGATCTGCCTTGTAGGACATCGTGGTCCGGCTATGGCCGACTGAGCCAATTCCGAATAGGTATTTCGGTTTGGTGTAGCAACTTGTTGATGCGGCGTCGCGTATTGACACTGTTAAGCGGCCGACGTGCATAGAAGGTGCACGGATGGCCTTTTCCAGCATCAAGACGTACTGGGCAAAGATGAAGGCCACCGATATTGCAGCGAAAAGTCCACCCAAGGGCAAGGACCATCACACACTAGAGCATTATTTTGAGGATGTCCTAGAGGTTGCCCGCTTGATAGAGGGTCAGTGCTCGAAAGATATTATGTTCGAGTGAAATGTACCAAAATTGTAAAATAATATTTTGATATATTAGGGCTATGTTTTTAATACTTTTGACTAAAAAGTTTTTGGTGCCTCCTATGCGGCCGTTATTTGTATAATTTAAAAGTTTACCAGTCGTCGGCTTCGGGCCCCTCGCATATAACGCAGTGGTGTTCGGAAAAGCACTTGAGCACTCTTGACCCAATGTCTTGGTCCATTAAGGAGGTGTCAATGCGGCGAACCAGGCAATCAGACTATAGGGCTTTAACACTTTCACTTAGCCATAGGATTTTGATGGTGGGTCTATGATATAGCCCCTGGTATGTACGATTATCCGAATACGGTGCGTTTACATACGTGACCAGAAGAACGGTGCTTCGTGTAATACGGAAGGAATCGCGAACATTCCAGTGAGTCATTGAGTGGTTGACCAGCTCTCGCCGCATCATGACATTCAGTTTTTGGCTTTCTCTACTAAGGTGCTCATCCGGACAAACCAGGACATAATTGCAGTAGTTCCCCCTTTACTACCCTAGCCGATAGAGGGGAACTTAAGGTAGTAAGCACAGGAGCCAGGCAACCGAACTATTGACCAAATACATGATTCAGAGCTGATGCATATAAGGCCAAACTCGTGATGCCGAAGTGTGCTATAAAGCTGTTCGGACTTGTCGGCAACTCATATGTTGCCATATCGAGCCCCTGGCAATATAGGCCGAGGTGCGTGCATGTAATAGCCACAGAAGCAAAATTCAATTCTTTGAGAAAAGCGAATGCTGAATGCGGGTTATGTTGACTAGCATCTGAATGATATTTCAAGAGCGATCTTTGCAGATTATAATGATACTACCAAGGCTATTTGGCATGCCGAGGGTCGAAAGCTGAGAAAAAGGGCACTTTACAGGTTTGAAATAAAGAGTTCGGTCTACAAAAAACATTTTGATTTCCTGTCGCACGTCTGCGCTGCCTTGCCATGGTTAAAAGACTTCTCAGCAAATATTCACCTGTGGTAAAAGATAAAAAATGGTTAGAAAAAGAAAAAGACTATGAGAGTGCAGATAGTGTAATGGGTCTTGTCCGCATTGTGCCTCCGCCGGTGACCAGGGTATTTTAAGTGTATAATTATGTGTGCGGGACAGACTTCGCGACTATATGGGGTGGACGGCGGAGGCCGAACTGCTAATCCAGCTCTGAGATTGATTGGTCCTGTCTAATGGAGACCAGCGGCTTGATGGCCGACGAAATGTGCGGCTTGATAAGGCCGCTTTGTACTTCGGCCGCAGTAGCCGTAGTAAGCTCCTCTGTACGGAGGCAGCATTTCGTATTTCCGTGTATCATGATGGTGCCGCGTGGACTAGGCATCTTAAGTTGGAGGTAGGTGTAATGTGGGACCGCATAAAAGCGAGCAAAAGCGGTACGCCCGAGTAGTGCATGGCAGCTACTGCGGAGCGGGACAATATCGAAGGTCAAGCCTTCGCTTCAAAAGTTGTTCGGCGAGCCGAAAACGACTTCCAATGTAATCGAGCCCGTGCAGTGAGCTTCTACACCGGAGATTGTTCCCTTGAAGGTAGTTGTGGTGGGCCTGATTCTTGAAGGATCAGTGCCCATTTTGTGGACAGTGTCTTGGTAGAGTACATTAAGGCTACTATCGCTGTCCATAAGGACTTTCGTGAGATGGAACCCATCGATAATTGGATCGAGGATGAGAGATGCCAGACCTTCATGAAGGAAAATGGCTGGGTGGTCCTTGCGATCGAAAGTGATCGGGCGGGCCACCCATTGGCTTAATTTTGGGGCGGCTGGCTCTATGGCGCCGGCATCCCGTAGCGCGCGCTTGCAGTCCCCTGTAGGGATGTGCGTCACGTATACCATGTTCATTGTCTTTACTTCAGGGGGGAATTGCTTTCTGACCCCCGGTGTTTGGTTGGCGAGTCTCTTCGTCATCGCTGTCACTGGGCGGCCCCTTCACCTTGTGTTCCGCATTAAGCTTGCCGACTTGTTTAAAAACCCAATAGCTCCTATTGGTGTGATTGCCTGGTTTAACGGGGTTGCCATGAATCTGGCAGGGACGATCCAGTATCTTGTCTAAATTGGATGGTCCATCTTTGTTTGCCTTAAATGGCTATTTCCGCTGACCGGGTTTGGAACCACTGAATCCGGCGTTGACCGCCTTGTCTTGCACTCCTTCATTGTTATTGCGACACTTGTGTTTATTGTGTCGTGGCTTGTCATTGCCATCTCGAACTTCGGAAGTACCCGAATCATCGGTGTTGTTGCTTCTACGAGCGAGCCAGCTATCTTCTCCCGCACAAAAATGGGTCATTAGAGTGGTAAGGGCAGCCATGGATCTTGGTTTTTCTTGACTGAGCTGGTGGGCTAGCCACTCATCTCGGACGCTATGTTTAAAGGTTGTGAGGGCTTCGGCGTCGGGACAATCGACAATTTGGTTCTTTTTGATTAAAAACCTAGTCCAGAGCTTCCTGGCAGACTCCTCGGTCTCCTAGATGATGTGACTTAGGTCATCGGCGTCCGGAGGCCGAACATATGTACCTTGGAAGTTATTGTGGAAGGCGTCTTCCAAGTCTTCCCAGCTGCCGATGGAGTTCTCAGGGAGGCTGTTCAGGCAGTGCCGCACTGGCCCCTTAAGTTTTAGTGGGAGGTATTTGATGGCGTGGAGGTCATCACCGTGGGCCATGTGGATATGGAGGAGGAAATCTTCAATCCATACTGCGGGGTCTGTTGTTCCGTCGTATGATTCGATATTCATGGGTTTAAACCCTTCTGGGAATTCGTGTTCCATTACTTCATCAGTGAAGCAAAGGGGTGTGCGGCACCTCTATGTCGGGCCACGTCGCGACGTAGCTTGGATGGAGTTCGTTTGCATTGCTTGTCCTGGATGTGGTTGTGTTTGTCACATCCAGTCGGATGGCCATCTCGCGCTCGGGGCACGCCCCGGCGATCCATAGATCGATCTGGTCTGACCTGTTCTGTTTCCCAGGTCATGCCGCAGGTCATATGTGTATCCCCGAGCTGCTGTGTCTCTGTTTTTACGGTGAGGTAGTGTGGGCTGGTGTTCGGCTTGAGTTGCCGCTTTGTCCCGGCCACGTGGTGGTCGGTCAACCGCATTATGCGCTGGTAGGGCGAGCTCCAGCGCCTCATCATCGAATTAGGGTAACAATTTGTGTTTTGGGTAAATTTTGGTTGGGCGCTCGTGGCCGTATTCCTCGGCTGCCAGGACATTAGTCCATCTGTCATTGAGTAGATCTTGATCAGCTTGAAGCTGCTGCTGCTTCTTTTTCAGGCTCCTTGCAGTGCCTATTAGCCGGCGCTTAAAGTGCTCCTGATCGATGGGCTCCTCAGGCATGATAAAGTCTTCGTCGCCGAGGCTCGCCTCATCCTCGGAGGGTGGAAGATAATTACTGTCCTTCGAGTCTTCGTTAACGGCCTGTTCATTAGGGCTGACTCGCCCATCCTCCCATTCATCATGTTCGGAAGTTAGCTCAATGGGGTTTTTGTTGTCTTCGGCATCGTCCGCAGTATTATTTTCTCCTGTGCCGGTATTGCTGTTTTTTCCACAGCGTGATCTAGAGCGGCGCCACTGACGTTGGTGCTTTGGTTGTATCTTAGGAGGCTTATCCTTGACTGGATCCTTCTCACTGTCGTTGTTGTTCTCTTTGGGTGTATCCACCATGTATACGTCATACGAGGAGATGGCTGTCTAGCGCCCTGTAAGCGGTGGTTTTTGTGTCTGCTCCTCTCCGGCATCGTCGTCCATACCGTTGATGTCTTCAGAACTGTAATCGAGTATGTCGTTTAAGTATTCGACAGTGGCTATGAAGTGGGTGGTGGGTGGGAAGCGGAATTCTCCGTCACGAGCTTCCAATCAAAACCGGATATAGTTCGGCTGAGAGTCCCCTAATAAGGAGAGGGATTTTAATGAGTTTAGCACATTGCCTAAAGGTGAGTGGCGGAAGATGTCCGTGGAGCTGAATTCAACGATCGGTGCCTGATCAGGTTCGATGGGCGCGGATGCCCGCAGTTCGGAACCTATGGCCAGAGACGAATCCGAGGTTCCGGTGACACAGGCCCCGCTCGAGGTCGGATATGCATGTGGCTCTAACACCACTGAGTCTGCGGCTTCCACGGCGGGGTTGAGCTTTCCATCCTCGGACGGCGCAATCTGCTCCGGATCCAAGGCCAGAGCAGTTACAGGCGCTATCTCCTGGGCACGATTCGATGACAGATTTAGGTCATGTTCATCATGGTGGCAGGGAGGGGCTGCCATGGGCCCGAATCCGAAGATCAAGTCTCTGCGGATATCGGCAATGTAATTCAAGCTTCCAAATCTGACCTGATGACCAGGGGCGTAGCTGTCGATCTGCTCTAGATGGCCAAGCGAGTTGGCCCATAGTGTGAAGCCGCCGAATACGAAGCTCTGTCCAGGGAGGAAAATCTCACCCTGGACTGCCTTGTTGTAGATGATTGACGGAGCCATCAAACCTTTTGGTGATGACGCAGTGGAACTCTCAATGGAAGCACCAATATCGGAGTCAAAATCGACGGATCTCGGGTAGGGGGTCCTGAACTGTGCGTCTAAGGTTGATGGTAACAGGAGGCGGGGGACACGATGTTTACCCAGGTTCGGTCCCTCTCTATGGAGGTAATACCCTACTTCCTACTTGATTGATCTTGATGAATATGAGTATTACAAGACTTGGTCTACCACGAGATCGTAATGGCTAAAACCCTAGAAGTCTAGCATGTATGATTATGATTACCTCTATGGACTAAGCCCTCCGGTTTATAGAGACACCGAAGGGGACTAGGGTTGTACAAAGTTGGTTACAGAGAAAGGAATCTTCATATCCGCGTGCCAAGCTTGCCTTCGACGCCAATGAGAGTCCCATCCGGACACAGGAGAGAGTCTTTTGTCTTGTATCCTCACGGCCCAACAGTCCGGCCCATGCTACATAGTCCGGCCGTTCGAGGACCCCTTAATCCAGGACTCCCCCAGCGGCCCATGTGGCATCACAGGGTTCCATGATATAGAACCACCCCTGCTGCCATCCCTTGACTGTCTCCACAAAGGTCCCCTTTTGCCAGGTGACATTGGGGAGCTTGCTCACCATGGCGCCACCGCACTGCGTGTGTTAGCTTTCGACCACCTTCAGCTTAACATTGAAGACCTTGAGCCATAGGCCGAAATGGGGAGGGACGCGGAGGAATGCCTCGCACACGACGATAAACGCCGAAATGTTGTGGAAGGAATTTGGGGCTAGATCATGAAAATCTAACCCATAGTAAAACATGAGACCGCAGACGAAAGGGTGAAGGGGAAACCCTAGTCCGTGAAGGAAATGAGGGATGAACACTACCCGCTCATTAGGCTTCAGAGTGGGAATGATCTTCTTTTTGGTAGGGAGCCGGTGGATTATATCCGTGGCTAGGTACCCAGCTTCCTGGAGCTCCTTGATGTTCTCCTCTGTAACAAAGGAAGCCACCCACTTGCCCTGCGCTCCAGATCTAGATATGGCTGGGGTATTTGGTGGCAATGGAAAAGATTGACTTGGGCGCTGGAGCTCGAACGACAGATAGGCTGAGGAGGAAGAAGGCGTGGGGTAAAAATACGGATCCTTATCTTCTTATAAAGGAAGTGGATATCAGGCGCCCCCTCATAAGCCTTAAATCTCGCCTATTCCCAAGGGGACGTGTGAACGACACGGTTGGGTTACCCAAACCCCTATTGATGAGAATCACATGATAAGGGGACACGATCCCTACTTTGACAAGATGTGCCTATGATCGAGCCTCGAAACACGAAGCGAGGGCTGCAAAACGATTCAGAATACTAACAAGGCCAGGACATAACGCCTCATCGGAAAATTGCCTATGGACGTGACTTACTTTGTTTTGAGTATTTTTACCCTCATAGCTTAACGTTGTAATTACTTAATAGAGCTACATACAACTGCTATGTGTGGAGGACTGCATTGGAGTATTTGGAGAAGGACCTGCCTTGCAATGCCAAAGACAAACTGCGCGCCGAATACATCGTCATTGAAGCCCAGTTCAGGGGCTACTGAGGGAGTCCTGGACTATGAGGTCCTCGAGGAACCGGCCTATGTGAATGGGCCAGAATGATGGGCCGTGAAGATACAAGACATAAGGCCTTCTCTCGTGTCCGGATGGGGCTCTCCTTTGTGTGGATGGCAAGCTTGGTGTCCGGATGTGTAGTTTCCTTCATCTGTAAACCGACTTTGTACAACCCTAGCCCCTTCTGGTGCCTATATAAACCGGAGGGGTTTAATCCTTAGAGGCAATCATAATCATACAAGCTAGACATCTAGGGTTGCCACTACGATCTCGAGGTAGATCAACTCTTGTAACCCCTATACTCACCAAAGTCAATCAAGCAGGACGTAGGGTATTACCTCCATTAAGAGGGCCCGAACCTGGGTAATCATCGCGTCCCCTGCCTCTTGTTACCTTTGATCATTAGACGCACAGTTCGGGACCCCCTACCCGAGATCTGCCGATTTTGACACTG
>NC_041381.1:488686679-488846231 GCF_002162155.2 Triticum dicoccoides | reverse complement strand
ACGGGCCTTCACGAAGCGTTTCCATGGCGTCATCTTTGCAAGAAAGGGGTGCAGGAATGGGGATCAAGATTTGTGGATTCGGGGGTTTCCGGCACTGGACCAAACAAACCGGCGAAGCTTAAGGAGGAAGAATTAAATAGACCCAGACATTTTCATCGCAAACGACTCCTACAAAACAACTATGGGTGATGTTGTAGATATTTATTATTAGCTGTGAAAGACGAATTTGGAATAAAGTGGCAACTGATGGTGTTTTAAATGTATGAGAAAATTTGTAGTAGTAATACAACTGTCATGTCAAATTTTGGAAAATTTCAGGGGTCATTTGACCTTTTAAGACATTTAAGTGTTTTTCTAGCCATTTAATGACCGTAATTGAAATTTGAACTACATGTACATGCAGCAGCTAACCAAAACGGTTTCAAAAGTCATATTTTGTGTGCTTGTGTGCGATTTAATTCCACGTGCAGTAAATTGGAAGGAACTTTCAAACATATTGGTCTAACGGCTATGACATAATTAAGCATGGAGAGACATGGCATTTAAATTCCAAAATATTAAAAACATGAAACCTTGCTTGATGTAATGTCATACATCCAAGATGATGTGGTACAAAAATTGGCCTGTTTCATGAAAGTTTGGAGACACACCCCTCACAAACCGGAGCAACTCACTAGAAGGCTCGTGGTTCCGAGAGGGAACAATGCATGTTTGATGACGAACGGCAAATAGCTTCCTATTACGGCCTTCAAAAAATTTCTACGTGTAAAGTGCACTGATACTAACTGTCATGTGAAAATTTGGAAATTTTCAGGGGTCATTTAACCTTTTGAAGACATTTAAGTGATTTTCTAGCCATTTAATGACCGTAATTCAAATTTAAACTAGATGTACATGCAACTGCTAACCATAATGGTTTGAAAAATCATGTTTGTGTACTTGTGTGCGAGTTAATTCCATGTGTAGTAAATTAGAAAGAATTTTCAAACATATTGATCTCATGGCATGGACACATGCATGGAGTGCCATGGCACTTTAATTCCAAAAAATTAAAAAATGATCAGGAAAACATGAAACCTTGCTTGATGTAATGTCATGGCACCAAGATGATTTGGTACAAAAATTGGCCTCTTTAACGAAAGTTTGGACACACACCCCTCTCAAACCGGAGCAACTCACTAGAAGGCTCGTGGTTCCGAGAGCGAACAATGCATGTTTGATGACGAACGATAGATATCTTCCTCTTATGGCCTTCAAAAAATTTCTACGTGTAATGTGCACTGATACTAACTGTCATGTGAAAATTTGGAAAATTTTAGGGGTCATTTGACCTTTTGAAGACATTTAAGTGATTTCCTAGCCATTTAATGACCATAATTTAAATTTGAACTAGATGTACATGCAACGGCTAAACATAATGGTTTGAAAAGTCATATGTGTGTACTTGTCTGCGAGGTAATTCCATGTGCAGTAAATTAGAAGGAATTTTCAAACATATTGGTCTCACAGCAAGGAGACATGCATGGAGTGTCATGGCATTTTAATTCCAAACAATTAAAAAATGATCAGGAAAACAAGAAACCTTGCTTGATGTAATGTCATGCCACCAAGATGATGTAGTACAAAAATTGGCCTGTTTGACGTAAGTTTGGACATACACCCCTCACAAACTGGAGCAACTCACTAGAAGGCTCGTGGTTCCGAGAGGGAACATTGCATGTTTGATGACGAACGACAGATAGCTTCCTCTTACGGCCTTCAAAATTTTTCTACGTGTAATGTGCACTGATACTAACTTTCATGTGAAAATTTGGAAAATTTCAGGGGTCATTTGACATCTTGAAGATATTTAAGTGATTTCCTAGCCATTTAATGATTGTAATTCAAATTTGAACTAGATGCACATGCAACGGCTAACCATAACGTTTTGAAAAATAATATTTGTGTACTTGTGTGCGAGTTAATTCCATGTGCAATAAATTAGAAGGAATTTTCAAACATATTGGTCTCATGGCATGGACACATGCATGGAGTGCCATGGCATTTTAATTCCAAAAAATTATAAAATTCTCAGGAAAACATGAAACCTTGCTTGATGTAATGTCATGCCACCAAGATGATGTGGTACAAAATTTGGCCTGTTTGACGAAAGTTTGGACACACACGCCTCACAAACCGGAGTAACTCACTAGAAGGCTCGTGGTTCCGAGAGGGAACAATGCAGGTTTGATGACGAACGGCAGATAGCTTCGTCTTACGGCCTTCAAAACATTTCTACGTGTAATGTGCACTGATAGAAACTGTGATGTGAAAATTTGGAAAATTTCAGGGGTCATTTGACCTTTTGAAGACATTTAAGTGATTTCCTAGCCATTTAATGATCGTAATTCAAATTTGAACTAAATGTACATGCAACGGCTAACCATAACGGTTTGAAAAGTCATATTTGTGTACTTATGTGCGATTTAATTCCATGTGCAGTAAATTAGAAGGAATTTTCAAACATATTGGTCTCACGGCATGGGCACATGCACATGCATGGAGGGCCATGGCATTTTTATTCCAAAAAATTAAAAAATCATCAGAAAAACATGAAACCTTGCTTGATGTAATGTCATGCCACCAAGATGATGTGGTACAAAATTGGCTTGCTTGACGAAAGTTTGGACACACACCCCTCACAAACTAGAGCAAGTCACTAGAAAGCTCGTGGTTCCGAGAGGGAACAATGCATGTTTGATGACGAACAACAGATAGCTTCCTCTTACGGCCTTCAAAAAATTTCTATGTGTAATGTGCACTAATACAAATTGTCATTTGAAAATTTGGAAAATTTTAGGGGTCATTTGACCTTTTGAAGACATTTAAGTGATTTCCTAGCCATTTAATGACCGTAATTCAAATTTGAACTAGATGTACATGCAACGGCTAACCATAACGGTTTGAAAAATCATATTTGTGTACTTGTATGTGAGTTAATTCCATGTGCAGTAAATTAGAAGGAATTTTCAAACATATTAGTCTCAAGGCATGGACACATGCATGGAGTGCCATGGCATTTCAATTCCAAAAAAATTAAAAAATGATTATAAAAACATGAAACCTTGCTTGATGTAATGTCATGCCACCAAGATGATGTGGTAGAAAAATTGGCCTGTTTGATGAAAGTTTGGACACACACCCCTCACAAACCGGAGCAACTCACTAGAAGGCTCGTGGTTCCAAAAGGGAACAATGCATGTTTGATGACGAACGGAAAATAGCTTCCTCTTACGACCTTCAATTTTTTCCACGTGTAACGTGTACTAATACAACTGTCATGTGAAAATTTGGAAAATTTCAGGGGTCATTTGACCTTTTGAAGACATTTAAGTGATTTTCTAGCCATTTAATGACCGTAATTCAAATTTGAACTACATCTACATGCAAGGGCTAACCATAACGGTTTGAAAAAAATCATATTTGTGTACTTGTGTGCGAGTTAAAAAATCATTAGACGATGTAAATATCTGGTGTTCAAAAAATAAAATGTAAAATCTGGCAAGACAACCGGCCCCACACGATTGGCACTCTATTTTGTGCCTCGAGGTTTGTAAGGTGAGCGGCGGGCGTTATTAATCAGACACGCTTCTGCATTGGGAACCGTGAGCTATTATGTTCACACATAGATTTTGCTGCAGGAATCATGTGTAATTCACACTATAGTACTCGTAAATTCTGGCGACCGGCGTGTGTAATATTCCCCTCGAACTAGATTTCGTCTGCCAATAAATACTACCTTGCTCACATCATCCTGCCTGCATTCTCATATAGATCCTCCCTTGCTCGCCATCTCTCTCTCTCTCAAATCTCTGCCTTGGCACCGCCGGTCTACCCACGCACCGACGAGGAGTCGCCACCCCCCGAGGATGCTCACTCGAAGAGCAGCGACAAGGACACCTACGCGCCACCGGACGAGGTTGCACCGGACCCCCCAACTTTGGATTGGTTTTGGGTCTAGTACAATCTTTGTCTTTGGAAGTCGCTGTCACCGGCTGAGAAAGCCAGGCAAGTGGCTTTCAAGAAGGATATGGCGGAGGAGGATCCCAGGTAGCAGGCGGCCTGTGAAGCCCGTGATGCCGCTTGGAAAATGGAGGCAGCGGAGCTTTGGGGGCGGGCGCGTCGTCATGCGGAGGAGGTGTACGAAGACGGGCACTGATACGTCTCCAATGTATCTATAATTTTTGATTGTTCCATGCTATTATATTACCTGTTTTGGATGTTTATGGGGTTTATTTTACACATTTATATCATTTTTGGGACTAACCTACTAACCGGAGGCCCAGCCCGTATTGCTATTTTTTTGCCTATTTCAGTATTTCGAAGAAAAAGAATATCAAACGGAGTCCAAATCGAATGAAACCTTCGGGAGCATGATTTTTGGAACAAACGTGATCCGGAGAACTTGGAGTGGAAGTCAAGAAGCAATCGAGGCGGCCAGGAGATAGGAGGGCGCGCACACCCCTCCTGGGCCCCTCGAGCGGCCACCGACGTACTTCTTCCTCCTATATATACCTACGTACCCCGAAAACATCCAGGGAGCAACCGAAACACAATTTCCACCACCGTAACCTTCTGTATCCGCGAGATACCATCTTGGAGCCTTCGTTGGCGCTCCGCCAGAGGGGAATCGACCATGGAGGGCTTCTACATCAACACCATAGCCCCTCCGATGAGTTGTGAGTAGTTTACCACAGACCTTCGGGTCCATAGTTATTAGCTAGATGGCTTCTCTCTTTTTGGATCTCAATACAATGTTCTCCCCCTCTCTTGTGGAGATCTATTCGATGTAAACTCTTTTTGCGGTGTGTTTGTCGAGATCCAATGAATTGTGGGTTTATGATTAAGTTTATCTATGAGAAATATTTGAATCTTCTCTAAATTCTTTTATGTATGATTGAGTTATCTTTACAAGTCTCTTCAAATTATCAGTTTGGTTTGGCCTACTAGATTGATCTTTCTTGCCATGGGAGAAGTGCTTAGCTTTGGGTTCAATCTTGTGGTGTCCTTACCGAGTGACAGAAAGGGTTGCAAGGAACGTATTGTATTGTTGCCATCAAGGATAAAAAGATGGGGTTTATATCATATTGCTTGAGTTTATCCCTCTACATCATGTCATCTTTCTTAATGCGTTACTCTGTTCTTATGAAATTAATACTCTAGATGCATGCTGGATAGCGGTCGATGTGTGGAGTAATAGTAGTAGATGCAGGCAGGAGTCGGTCTACTTGTCATGGACGTGATGCCTATATACATGATCATGCCTTTATAATCTCATAATTATTCGCTTTTCTATAAATTGCTCGACAGTAATTTGTTCACCCACCGTAATACTTATGCTATCTTGAGAGAGGCCACTAGTGAAACCTATGGCCCCCGGGTCTATCTTTTATCATATAAGCTTTCAATCTACTTTTATTTGCATCTTTACTTTTTGCATCTATATTATAAAATACCAAAAATATATTTATCTTATCATACTATCTCTATCAGATCTCACTTTCGCAAGTGGCCGCGAAGGGATTGACAACCCCTTCATCGCGTTGGTTATGAGTTCTTTGTTTGTTTGTGTAGGTTCGTGGGACTTGTGAGGATCCTCCTACTGGATTGATACCTTGGTTCTCAAAAACTTAGGGAAATTCTTACGCTACTGTGCTGCATCACCCTTTCCTCTTCAAGGAAAACCAATGCAAGCTCAAGACGTAGCAAGAAGGATTTCTGGCGCCGTTGCCGGGGAGGTCTTCGCTCAAGTCAAGACATACCAAGTAACCATCACAAACTCATCTCCCTCACATTTACATTATTTGCCATTTGCCTCTCGTTTTCCTCTCCCCCACTTCACCCTTGCCATTTTATTCGCCCTCTCTTTCCCAATCTCCTCTCTTTTCCGCTTGCCTTCTTCTCCTCTCTCTTTTGCTTGCTTTCTTCTTCCTCGCTTTTGTTTGCCGTTATGTCTAAAATTGGGGAGATTATCATTGATATGGACAATAATGATAACATGGAAAATTCTGAGGCTCCAGCTGAAGAACCCCCTATCTTGCATACTAAAAAGTTTCGAATCGGTAGAGGTAACATTATTGGAAAAGGTGTTATTCAAGATTTCTTTACTTGTGATGGTGCTTTACCTTCCATGGGTGGTTCTATTCTTCATAGAACTAGTAGTCTTGCAGATGCTATCGCTATGCTTGTAGTTGAACTTGAAAGACAATTTATGCATATGCATCCTTGCATACAAAGAATTTTTCTAGAATTTTGCAATATTGAGCATTCTTCTGTTAAGCATGCTGTTACTATCTTTTTGGCTCATGAGTTTAGATTTATAATAAGAGAGGCCAAAGAAATCTTTGCGCACTATAGGGTGGACGCCGGTCGTCCTCCCATAGAGGCGGTCCTCTTTGATCAAGAGGAAATTAGGCGTTTTCAATCTTCGGACTATGTTGCTTTCAGTGAAAACCTTAGAAAAAAGGTTCCTACCAATGTCTTGCTTGATAGAATTTCCGAACTTAATAATGATTTTGCTCTTCGAAATAATGGGCTAGGATACTCTCTTGAGTATAGGCTCACGAGATTTTGCCAAAAGAATGCTTTTAATGATGAATTAGTTGTGCATTATGAAGGGCCAAAGGAGGAACCCGTTCCTCCTGAGATTGATCTTGGGGACTTTTGTCCTGCTAAATTTAGCCCTTTTGATTATTTTTGCTTGCCTCAAAGAAAACTTGCTGCCGAACGTAGAGAATATGAGACAAGTTTTCAAGATCTATCTTATTATTATGGCACTACTTAGATCTATCCTCGCTTTTATGCCTAGCTAGGGGCGTTAAACGATAGCGCTAGTTGGGAGGCAACCCAATTTTCTTTGTGTTTTTTGTTTTTGTTCCTGTTTAGTAATAAATTTTGCATCTACTTTATGTTTGGATGTGTTTTTATGTTTTAATTAGTGTTTGTGCCAAGTAGAACCTATAGGATAACCTATGATGATAGTTGATTTGATTCTGCTGAAAAACAGAAACTTTGCGCTCACGAGAAAACATTCAATAAATCACAGAAACGTGATTTTGCATTGATTCTTTTTGATTCTGATCAATAAACAAAATTTCCAGGACTTCCTATTTTGGTAAGATTTTTAAAGTTCCAGAAGTTTGCGTTAGTTACAGATTGCTACAGACTATTCTGTTTTTGACAGATTCTGTTTTTGTGTGTTGTTTGCTTATTTTGATGCATCTATGGCTAGTATTAAGTGGTATGAACCATAGATAACTTGGAATACAGTAGGCTTAACACCAATATAAATAAATAATGAGTTCATTACAGTACCTTATGTGGTGGTTTTGTTTTCTTTCACTAACGGAGCTTATGAGATTTCTTGTTGAGTTTTGTGTTGTGAAGTTTTCATGTTTTGGGTAAAGATTTGACGGATTATGGAATAAGGAGTGGCAAAATCCTAAGCTTGGGGATGCCCAAGGCACCCCAAGATATTCAAGAATGTCCAAAAGCCTAAGCTTGGGTATGCCCTGGGAAGGCATCCCCTCTTTCGTCTTCGTTCATTGGTAACTTTACTTGGAGCTATAATTTTATTCGCCACATGATATGTGTTTTGCTTGGAGAGTCGTGTATTATATTAGTCTTTCATTTTTAGTTTACCACAATCATCCTTGCTGTACACACCTTTTGGGAGAAGCCTACTTGATTGAATTTATTAGAATACTCTATGTGCTTCACTTATATCTTTTGAGCTTGATAGTTTTTGCTCTAGTGCTTCACTTATATCTTTTAGAGCACGACGGTGGCTTAATTTTGTAGAAATTGCTAGTCTCTCATTCTTCACTTATATTATTTTGAGAGTCTTTTAGAACAGCATGGTATTTGCTATGGTTATAAATTGGTCCTAGAATGATGAGCATCCAAGTTGGGTATAATAAAAACTATCATAGGAAGTGAATTGGATGCTATGATCAATTTGATACTTGATAATTGTTTTGAGATATGGTGGTAGTGATATTAAAGTCATGATAGTTGGGTGATTATGAATTTAAAGAATGCTTGTGTTGAAGTTAGCAAGTCCCATAGCATGCACATATGGTTAAAGTTGTGTAACAAATTTGAAACATGAAGTGTACCTGGCTTGTGCATCCTTATGAGTGGCAGTCGGGAACGAGCGATGGTCTTTTCCTACCAATTTATCCCTGTAGGAGCATGCGCGTAGTGCTTGGTTTTTGATGAATTCTAAATTTTTGCAATAAGTATATGAGTTCTTATGACTAATGTTGTGTCCATGGATTATACGCACTTTTACCTTTCCACCATTGCTAGCCTCTTCAGTACCGTGCATTGCCCTTTCTCACCTTGAGAGTTAGTGCAAACTTCGCTGGTGCATCCACACTCCGTGATATGATACGCTCAATCACACATAAACCTCCTTATATCTTCCTCAAAACAGCCACCATACCTACCTATTATGGCATTTCCATAGCCATTCCGAGATATATTGCCATGCAACTTTCCACTGTTCCGTTCATCATCATTATGACACGCATTACTTTTGTCATATTGCCATTGCATGCTCATGTAGTTGACATCGTATTTGTGGCAAAGCCACCATGCATAATTTTTCATACATGTCACTCTTGATTCATTGCACCATCCTGGTACACCGCCGGAGGCATTCATATAGAGTCATATCTTGTTCTAGTCTCGAGTTGTAATTCATATGTTGTAATCAATGAAAGTGTGATGATCATCATTATTAGAGCATTGCCCCAAAAAAGGCCAAAAGAAAAAAAAGGCCCAAAAAAAGAAAAAAAGAAAAAAAGAAAAAAAAGAAAAAAAGGAATAAAAGGGGCAATGCTACTATCTCTTTTTCCACACTTGTGCTTCAAAGTAGCACCATGTCCTTCATATAGCGAGTCTCATTTATTGTGCTTCAAAGTAGCACCATGTTTTTCATATAGTGAGTCTTATATGTTGTCACTTTCATATACTAGTGGGAATTTTTCATTATAGAACTTGGCTTGTATATTCCTACGATGGGCTTCCTCAAATGCCCTAGGTCTTCGCGAGCAAGCAAGTTGGATGCACACCCACTAGTTTTCTTTTGTTGAGCTTTCATTCATTTATAGCTCTAGTGCATCCGTTGCATGGAAATCCCTACTCCTCATGTTGATATCAATTGATGGGCATCTCCATAGCCCATTGATTATCCTCGTCAATGTGAGACTTTCTCCTTTTTTGTCTTCTCCACACAATCCCCAATCATTATTCTATTCCACTCATAGTGCTATATACATGGCTCACGCTCATGTATTGCGTGAAAGTTGAAAAAGTTTGAGATTATTTAAGTACGAAACAATTGCTTGGCTTGTCATCGGGGGTGTAGAATTTGTGAACATTTTTGTGTGACGAAAATAAAGCATAGCCTAACTATATGATCTTGTAGGGATGAACTTTCTTTAGCCATCTTATTTTGAGAAGACATGATTGCTTTGATTAGTATGCTTGAAGTATTACTATTTCTTTTGTCAATATGAACTTTTATTTTGAATCATTTGGATCTGAACATTCATGCCACAATAAAGAGAAATTACATTGAGAATTATGCTAGGTAGCATTCCACATTAAAAATTCTGTTTTTATCATTTACCTACTCGAGGACAAGCAGGAATTAAGCTTGGGGATGCTTAACACGTCTCCAATGTATCTATAATATTTAATTGTTCCATGATATTATATTACTTGTTTTGGATGTTTATGGGCTTTATTTTACACATTTATATCATTTTTGGGACTAACCTACTAACCGGAGACCCAGCCCGTAATGTTGTTTTTTGCCTATTTCAGTATTTCGAAGAAAAGGAATATTAAACGGAGTCCAAATGGAATGAAACCTTTGGGAGCATGATTTTTGGAACGAACGTGATCCGGAAAACTTGGAGTGCAAGTCAAGAAGCAATCGAGGCGGCCAGGAGATAGGAGGGCGCACCCACCCCTCCTGGGCGCGCCCCCTATCTCCTGGGCCCCTCGAGTGGCCACCGACGTACTTCTTCCTCCTATATATACCTACGTACCCCGAAAACATCCATGGAGCAACCCAAACACAATTTCCACCGCCGTAACCTTCTGTATCCGCGAGATCCCATCTTAGAGCCTTCGCTAGCGCTCCGCCAGAGGGGGAATCAACCACGGAGGGCTTCTACATCAACACCATAGCCCCTCCGATGAGTTGTGAGTAGTTTAACATAGACCTTCGGGTCCATAGTTATTAGCTAGATGGCTTCTTCTCTCTTTTTGGATCTCAATACAATGTTGTCCCCCTCTCTTGTGGAGATCTATTCGATGTAAACTCTTTTTGCAGTGTGTTTGTCGAGATCCGATGAATTGTGGGTTTATGATTAAGTTTATCTATGAGAAATATTTGAATCTTCTCTGAATTCTTTTATGCATGATTGAGTTATCTTTGCAAGTCTCTTCGAATTATCAGTTTGGTTTGGCCTACTAGATTGATCTTTCTTGCCATGGGAGAAGTGCTTAGCTTTGGGTTCAATCTTGCGGTGTCCTTACCCAGTGACAGAAAGGGTTACAAGGCACGTATTGTATTATTGCCATCGAGGATAAAAAGATGGGGTTTATATCATATTGCTTGAGTTTATCCCTCTACATCATGTCATCTTTCTTAATGCGTTACTCTGTTCTTATGAACTTAATACTCTAGATGCATGCTGGATAGCGGTCGATGTGTGGAGTAATAGTAGTAGATGCAGGCAGGAGTCGGTCTACTTGTCACAGACGTGATGCCTATATACATGATCATACCTAGATAATCTCATAATTATTCGCTTTTCTATCAATTGCTCGACAGTAATTTGTTCACCCACTGTAATACTTATGCTATCTTGAGAGAAGCCACTAGTGAAACCTATGGCCCCCGGGTCTATCTTTTATCATATAAGCTTTCAATCTACTTTTATTTGCATCTTTACTTTTTGCATCTATATTATAAAATACCAAAAATATATTTATCTTATCATACTATCTCTATCAGATCTCACTTTCACAAGTGGCCGTGAAGGGATTGACAACCCCTTTATCGCGTTGGTTGCGAGTTCTTTTTTTGTTTGTGTAGGTTCGCGGGACTTGTGAGGAGCCACCTACTAGATTGATACCTTGGTTCTCAAAAACTGATGGAAATACTTACGCTAATGTGCTGCATCACCCTTTCCTCTTCAAGGAAAATCAACGCAAGCTCAAGAAGTAGCCCTAGAGGCAATAATAAAATGGTTATTATTATATTTCCTTGTTCATGATAATTGTCTATTGTTCATGCTATAATTGTGTTATCCAGAAATCATAATACATGTGTGAATACATAGACCATAACATGTCCCTAGTGAGCCTCTAGTTGACTAGCTCGTTGATCAATGTATGGTTATGGTTTCCTGACCATGGACATTGGATGGCATTGATAACGGGATCACATCATTGGAGAATGATGTGATGGACAAGACCCAATCCTAAGCATAGCACAAGATCGTGTAGTTCGTTTGCTAGAGCTTTTCTAATGTCAAGTATCATTTCCTTATACCATGAGATCGTGTAACTCCCGGATACCGTAGGAGTGCTTTGGGTGTACCAAACGTCACAACGTAACTAGGTGGCTATAAAGGTATACTACAGGTATCTCCGAAAGTGTCTCTTGGGTTGACACGGATCGAGACTGGGACTTGTCACTCCGTATGACGGAGAGGTATCTCTGGGCCCACTCGGTAATGCATCATCATAATGAGCTCAATGTGATCAAGTGGTTGGTCACGGGATCATGCATTACTGTCGTGGATTTGTCACGGCAGATGTCCTAGCGAAAGGACTTAGTCGTGGAGCCATCGCTACGAGTTTACTTGAAGGGGTTAAAGCGGACACAAAGACACGAGGGGTTTATACTAGTTCGGCCCCTTCGACGAAGGTAAAATCCTACGTCTAGTTGTGATGGAATTGATGTGGTCTCGATGGCTAGGGAGCAAACAAGCTTCGCCTAGGCTCGAGTTGTGGTTGTCTGTCCTGAACTGCCACCGGGTCGTCCCCTTATATACACGGGTGACGCCCGTCGGTCCATAGAGTCCTAACCGGTTCATACTCGTATTCCGGTTGGTATCTCTCTATTCCTTACTTACAATACAAGTCATACATCGGGCCGGTTTACGGCTACATGTTCTAACCGACTACAGGCCTTGGGCCTTCATCTGTTTACGCCACTAATGAAGTTAACCCGGCCCAAGTAGGCCGGTTTACGCCTAGTGGTAATATCCCCAACATTAGGCCCCAGATTGATTTGAACTGGTTCATGTCAATCCTTCACACCATCTTGCGTCTTGGATATCTTCTGTTAATTGGCAAATCTCCATGTCGTCATCATTTTTGGTTGCTGTAAACCGGCATGACGTCATCAGTTTTGGTTACTGTAAACCGGCATGACATCATTATGAAATTCATAACGCCCTCTTAATGACAGCTCCTGGATTCGCGCGTTTGACCTAGCTCAGTTGCCTTATAAATAAGACCGAAGGGTCATTTCCTTTCTCTTCCCCTTCGTCCCTTCTTCTTCTTCTTCACGTTGCCGGCTTTGGAGCTCCGCCACCACCGTCGACCTCTGCCTCGTCTCGGGCCGCTGCATCAACCTGAACGTACCAGAGTGTTGCGGCGTCTTTCCGCATCTTCTCCGTTCCCGGTAAGTTCTCTCTCCTTCTTAACCTAGATCTGTTCTTAGGGTTCCATGTTCTTGCTATGTTCATTGCGCGTTCATAGCTGTTCTCTGACCTTGAATGCATCTATGAACTCTTGTTGTGCTTAGTAGCGATCCCTTTAGCATCCGCTTGCTATTTCTCATCCAAGCTCATAGATCTCCCGCACATATCCGCTCAATGGTTCACTTCTGTTTCCACCTTAGTCTTCGAAATATTTCCTGTTTTTGTGAGCTTGCTGTAGATCCGCGGCTGTAACACGATTTTGTGAAATTTGTTTCTGCATAACTAGTTATCCATAGTTTCAATTGCTTCCGATGCTTAGGCCAGGCGGTTTAACTTCACCATAGAGAAAAAATTGCTAAACCGGTATATATGTCATTAGTCCCCTGGTTGAACCGCCAGAATCCATCTGATGCCGCATTGTAGAAGACCGGTTTATGGGAACTGCCTCCGGTTTACCGTAATTAGATCAACACCTTTTTATCCGGCATGTCCTTGAACTGGATCACCTATTTCTTGTAGATCTCGTCATGGCCAAACAAGTGTATGAGTGCAACTGGGTTCCCTCCCGTGTCACAGAATCACAGCTGGACGATCTAGTCCTGATCGGCGCTTTGGATAGCAAAGATACGATTCACTGGAGGGTTCCTGGAGATGAATGTCCTCCCATGCCCCAGGAAGGAGAGGTCGTGGTCTTCGCAGATCACATGGCCCGGGGCTTCAAACCGCCTGGCTCTAAATTTTATCGGGATGTGTTAGCCAACTTTCAACTCCGTCCACAGGATACTGGCCCCAACTCCGTCACCAATCTATGTCACTTTCAAGTACTTTCTGAGGCATACCTTCAAGAGGAGCCTTCAGTCGAGTTATTTAGAGATCTTTTTCATCTAAACCGCCGTACTGAATTCACCGACGGCCCTAATACCGAACTAGGCGGTATGGCCATTCAGAAGAGGAAGGAAATCACCTATCCCCACGTCAAACTCCATACTCACCCCAAGGAGTGGAACGCAACTTGGTTTTATTGCAAGGATACCTCCCCTGACAATGAAAATCCCTTGCCTGGCTTCCGTCCGGAATGGCTCAGCAACACTCACCCTTTTCCACAAAGGCTAAGCGCCAAGGAGAGAATTAAATATGCCCCTCAATTGTCCAAGCTCCGGGCCTTCATGGCCAATGGTTTAACAGGAATAGACCTTGCACGCTGCTGGATATCATGGAGCATTCTGCCTCTAAGCCGGCGCCCTGGTTTGATGTGCGAATATACTGGCAGTGTCGATGACCCACTCCGACATATCAAAATCCAGGTCTCCGACGACGAAGTCACAGAATCTGTAAAGAAGATGTTGAATGAACTGGAGCACCTCTGTGCTCAAACCGGTCTGCTTCCTTACTGCATCACCAACGAACCGCCAGCGGTAAGATTTTTCTTGCTTTATTATTGAACCTCTTACTGCTTTATTTGTCTAACCTTTAATTATTGTTGATCCAGAGTGATAATCCGTTTTGGAGCAAGAAGCTTTCACAAGATAAAACGGAGAAGGCAGGGCGGCCAACCCGGCCCAAGACCAAGGCTATCAAGAAACCAGCTCGTAAAAGAAAGACCACCGCTTCATCTGACCCAGCCATTGATGATGATGTGGGTAATCCGGATCTTGAGGTAGAACTTGATTCACTTGGCTTACTTTTTACCCGCCTTATTGATGATGATGCTTGTCAGGATGACGCTGAGGCCAGCAATGCAGGCTTCGTTGAGGTAACTATTCTCTCTTCTGATTCAGAAATCTTGCCTTTGCCAAAATCTCGCCGGACAAACCGGAAAGTTAAATTTTCTCATCCTCTTGCTTATTTGGATCCCAACTTTCTTATGAAGACCCAGCAACACGAAGCTCGCCGCACAACCCGGCACAGCAGCCAGGTAGTTACTTCTGCCGGTTTACCGAACAGTCCGGTTCGAAAACGCCGCTCCGAGGTCTCCGACCTTTTTATTGATTTAAATCCTAAAGCGGGTTTCTTCCGTCAACCTCTTAATCCATCCCGACTCCGATTACCAGGTCACTTCTCATTCATCGTCTGGTGAATCGTCGGCCACCCAGCTACCACCTTTGAAAACAGTTGCTTGGTAAGTTAAACCGAACATATGCTTCCAGTATACTGCGCAATGGCTTACGCTTTTCCTTGACTTTTTATTTTTCCTTCAGGGCTAAACCGAAACCAATCAAGAAGGCATGCCTGGATAGAGCGGCTGAAGAAGATGTGGCCCCAGAACATGACCAAGCACCGGATCATGAAGTGTTTACTTGTGAAGATATCCCCAATGATCCTCCTCTGCAAGACGACGTTATCCCTGAAGAAGGTCTGATTAATACTCCAGCCTCTGCTGATCCGCCTGCCAGCTCTGTCCAGAATGAGAAATCCCACACTCCTGCTAACAAACCGGCCGCGCCAACCCAAACCGGCGAGTCAAAAGATGATGATGTTGTGATTACCGGCGTAGGCCGCTCTGAACCCGGGAATCCTGCCACCCTTACTAGGCATACCATCAAAGAGGATTCTTCCCCTTTGAACAAAGGAAAATGGGATGTTGAATTAGAGACATACGCCGCTCTGAATGCTCAAGATCTTCACTCTGGCTATTTAAACCGGCTTTACACTAGCCGTGACTGTGAAGCTGGCCTGGTCAAAATGATGAGGGATAAATTTGAGGTAAATTCCTTCTTTCCTTTCTGCCATTGCATTCATCCTTGTAGCCCCCAAGGGCCGGTTTGTGACCTTGATCAAACCGGGACTTGATCCTGAACATTTTTTAAATCCGTCGGCATAACCCTCGAGGGCCGGTCTAACTTAGCATAAGTAAACCGGGGCTCAAAAATAAAAAGCTGTCCTTAGAACATAACTTGATCAAATAGCTATTAGCCCCCAAGTGCCAAGTTGAATACTTGTATTGAGCTTGGGACTTTGTAATCTAGCAATATACAAAAAATTGAAGGTGCATTAGCCCCCAAGTATCAGGCATATAACTTTGTTATGTGGTTGATACTTCCATTTCTTGGATCGCCTGTGCAAAGCTTAAATTGCCATCTGTATGCAGGTTGAGGTGAAAATCAAGGAGGACCAGATTGCCGATTTGCAGGAGGCCCTGAAGACCCAGCAGGCTGAAACAGATAAGGCCAAGCAAGAATTAACCAGCGCTTTGAGCACTGCTGAACGGCTGAAAGAAGGCTTCAAGAAAGAGCGAGCTGACTGGGCCACTGAGAAGGCCGGTTTAACCAAAAGAGCAGAAAATGCTGAAGCGGCCCTTAAACCGGTGGTGGATGAACTGACGGCCGTACAGCGGCAAATACACTCCATGACTGCTGCAATCTTTGGTAAGCTCCTTGTAACTTCTGTGATAAATTTGAATCTGCTGTATCGTAAATCCGGTTTGAGACCATTCCAATCTTGTTGTAGGCACACGTATTGGGAACTTAGGAAATGATGTGCGGAAGAAATTGAAAGCTACCTACACCTTGGTGGAACAATTGTATACCGGAGCCCAACGGATCATCACCACAGCTGCTCACAACAACCCGACGCCCTCTTTAATCCAGGACACTCTTAGCAAGTTGTCAATGCTTCCAGCCCGGATTGAGGAGCTGAAAAAATCCGCTGCCCGAACCGGAGCCATCAATGCCTTAATCCGGGCAAAGGCATGGGTGCCCGACTTTGATCCTGTGGAAGCAGCTCAAGGCTATCCCAGTCTGAAAGAAGATGGCTCTGAATTCAACGAAGAAGATTTAAGGGCCATAAATCGTGCAGTGCGCCCTCTGGCTTGCCAGCTAGCTGAAGAGGCAGATTTGACGCATTATCAAGTGCAATATAATAATCAAAACAAGCGAATGTCTGCCCCAACTGTTGAAGCGGAGAATCGGATTCCTCCAATCCGTAAGCACACTTACGCCCCTGATATTGAACCGTCTTCCCTGATCCATGAAGAGGCTGTTTTCCAAGCTTTAATGGGAATCGACTGGACCACCGTTGATTTCCAGCCAATGGGTAGAGACGAGGAAACTGAAGCAGCGGAGGATGAGGAGTAGGCTTGAACCGGAAGCCGGTTTGAGGAGCTATTTGCAACATCCTTCCACAAAAACAATGATTTTGTTTGAGCACCATGCTGTCTTGTAATAGGATAGTTAAAACTTCTGCCTGGAATATGCCTTCGTGCATAAGTACTGAAGCTTTTGCTTGAAAAACTTTAATTCATATTTCCTGCAATCAGAAAAATTTGAACTTCGGTGGCAGTTATACCGTCAGCCGGATTATGATCTTGATATGTGTATCAGTAATATAACAAATAGATGATACATAAATACCTGCCATGTTTGAGCATAAAGCTGGCTTTAGCCAAGCCTGAAGCGGTGGTTTTATAAACCATTACCGTCAAAAAGGGAGAAAGTAGCTCCCGTACAAACCGTACTGACTTAATACGAGCCCCCTGGCTACTCCATGATGTTAACAGGGAAAAAGTTAACCAGGCAGACTCCTCCGGAATTAAAGGGGGATCAAAAATCATTGGCTGAACCGGAAAAAATATGCTTGTTGACATAAAAGAAATCCAACAAAAGCAAAGAACGAACAAACCATGAAAACAACATGGAAGCAAAGGCAATGATAAAAACCATTTGCAAAAATATGCTATACTGAGCTGTTCAGATGGTATTACCATGGTCGGACAGGATCAAGGCCCCCAATAGGAGTGACAATGATTCAAGTCAGCCAGGTCCCCAAATGACTCGTGGCATATATGCCAGATCAAGAGGCGTGACAATGGTGTAACGCCCCGAGACCGATGTGCCAGGTGTCATGCAGTTATTCGATGTTGTTGCGTTGTCTTTTTCTTGCGTGTTGCATTCATCCTTGCATCTTGTGCATTGCATCATGTCATCTTGCAACCCATTTTAAAACTCAACTAAATAAATTGCATGGATCTTCGGTCCATTTAAATCGAGGGATTTCACATGGTGATTCTCTTTACAACTTATCCTCTCGATATTTAGAGAGCTATAGTAATTATTCCAATTATGTGGAATTACCTTAACACACTTGCAAAAATCCCAATGCCTTTTATTATTTCAACTCTTGGCCTCTAACTTTGCCACTTGTCCTTTCATCATTTTCCGGAGCTTCACCTAATTTCTTAACATTTTTGGGCACTTCGAAAAACCTATCCTAGTTCAAACCTTTTGAATTAAATTCAAAGGAATTAGAATTTAATCTTTCAACTTGACCTTTTTCTATTTTCCCGGACCGTGCACATTTTTCTAAGTCCGTGAAAATTATCTCCGTGCCCAAATTCTTCCTCTAACCTTCTCTTCTCTCTTTTCCTTTCTCCTATTTTTTTTGTCACTGTTTTTGTTAAGAGTAGAATCAAGAGAGGGAGAGAAGGGAGCCCAGCAGGCCATTTGGGCCCAGCTGCATCTAACCTAGCCGGCTCCAAGGCCCACTCCCCCGGCCCACCTAACCCTCTAACCTAGCCCGATCCCCTCGCATCTCCCCTCACTCCCTCGTTCGTCCACCGCCGCCAGGGAGAAGCCCCGCACATCGATCTCTCCCTCATCTCGCTCCTCCCTCGATCCCTCTCCTCCTCTGTTTCCTACCGCCGCCGCGCACACACACACACCCACATAGCACCCCGCAGCCAGCGCCAGGAGCTCGTCTCTCCTTCGCCATGGCCTCACAGCCCGATCCCCATGGCGCCAGTCTTCGCCGTGCCCCTGCTGCCTTCCTTCCCCGCGCCTCCTCCTCGCCAACTCCCTGTCGCCGAGTGTCGAGGAGAGGAGCCCCTCGAGCACCGGCCGCGCGCCGCGCGCCCAACCTCCTCTTCGCCCGCCTCCTCGTCTGTCCGTCGCCGCCGCGGTGCGGGCCCCGCCTGACGGATCCCCGAGCAGTCTTCCGGCGCCGCGCCTCCCCGTCACCCGCGTCTCCTCGCGCTGGCCCCAGCCAGCTGGCCACCGGAGCCTCGCCGACGCCCCGTCCTCGCCTCTCCACACGCTCGCCAGGTCCCCGTGCCGAGCCGGCCCTGCAGCCCCGTCCCCGGCCTCCGATGACTCGCCGCGCCCGCCAAGTTCCTGCGTGAGCCTCCTCTGCTCGCTCGCGTGGGCCGCAGCGGCTGCAAGGCCGGTCGTAGCCAGCCAGCCTCGCCTCTGCTCCGAAACCAGGATCGTCAAGGTCATCTTCGAGAATTTTCGCCAAGTACCACGACATTCGGAGCCCCTTGGAAACGTCAAGTTCGACTACAAAACGTCAAACGTGTACCACTACCGCCGCCCGAACTTCTACGAACGGTGTACCACGACGAACATGTACGGCTACATGATGACCCGCCAAGACCTCGAACCACTACCATCGTGAGAACAACTACTTCCACTACCGACGTCCCGTGAACGCCTACTTCCTCTACACCGCTCCGAATGCGAACCGTCTCGTTTGAATGCTTCGAAGGTATAACCCGAAACGACCGCCGTGGACCGAATGCACGTTGT
Organism: Triticum dicoccoides; assembly: GCF_002162155.2. Lineage (NCBI taxonomy): Eukaryota > Viridiplantae > Streptophyta > Magnoliopsida > Poales > Poaceae > Triticum > Triticum dicoccoides. The sequence continues at coordinate 488,826,940 of NC_041381.1, read as the reverse complement.
ATGAGATGCCCGTGTTTGCACCATGTCCGAATTGTCATTGCAAGTTCCTCCTCGTTTCCATGCCACAATCCCGTGGGAACCCGGTAGCCGGGAGCACCCCACCATCTTGCATGACTCGCTCACGCTCACTTCCTTTTGTACCGGTATCTCCGTGAGCTACCGGAACCGATATGTTGCCGTGGCATCATTTTCGGATATGTTGCCGTGGCACCATTTTTGTTTCGCCGCCGTGGCACCTTTTCCCTTCCGCCATGGCGACTAATGCTTCTTATCATGCTCATGTCAACATTTTCATAAAAATTGCATAAAACTTGCATATGTCATCCGCATCATGATAACAACAATTAAAATGCTTAAAATTGGTGTTGCTTTAAATTGCTAAATGCATATGGGGATTTACCGGATTTGTTGTTTTTATATCCGGCCCCATTTAAATTGTTTAGATGGTATTGTTAGTTTAATTATGCCTCACCTCTTGCCATGTTTAACAACAGTTAATATTGTTGGATAGCATAACCGAGAGAGAACTAAATAACTTATCGTGGTGTTTCGTCAATATGCAACTCGTTGCATATTGATCTCCACTTAATTTGTAGAACTGCTTGTGCACTTTGCCATGCCATGCTTCATTAAACCGGACATGCATCATACTCGTTTGTGCATCATGCCATGTTGAAGTGTTGGTTATTTACTATGTTGTGTGCTTCTTTTCCGGTGATTGCTTCTTCGGGTTGGTTCCGATAACGTCGAGGTTGTGAGGATCCGTTCGTCTACGTCCGTTTGTCTTCTTCATGGACTCGTTCTTCTTCCTTGCGGGATTTCAGGCAAGATGATCATACCCTCGAAATCACTACTATCTTTGCTATGCTAGTTTGCTCGCTCTTTTGCCATGCCAATGCTACGATGCGTACCATTTGTTTGTCAGCCTCCCAAATTGCCATGTCAAACCTCTAACCCACCATGTCCTAGCAAACCGTTGATTGGCTATGTTACCGCTTTGCTCAGCCCCTCTTATAGCGTTGTTAGTTGTAGGTGAAGATTGAAGTTTGTTCCTTGTTGGAACACGGAGATGTTGTTCCTTGTTGGAACATGTTTACTTGTTGGGATATCACACTATATCTTACTTAATTAATGCATCTATATACTTGGTAAAGGGTGGAAGGCTCGGCCTTATGCCTGGTGTTTTGTTCCACTCTTGCCGCCCTAGTTTCCGTCATATTGGTGTTATGTTCCCGGATTTTGCGTTCCTTACGCGGTTGGGCTATAATGGGAACCCCTTGATAGTTCGCCTTAAGTAAAGCTCTTCCAGCAATGCCCAACATTGGTTTTACCATTTGCCACCTAGCCTCTTTTTCCCTTGGGTTTCGCGGACTCAAGGGTCATCATTATTTTACCCCCCCGGGCCAGTGCTCCTCTGAGTGTTGGTCCGAACTGGGCAGCCTGCGGGGCCACCTCGGGGAAACTTGAGGGTTGGTTTTACTCGTAGCTTGACCTATCTAAGTGTGCCCTGAGAAAGAGATATGTGCAGCTCCTATCGGGATTTGTCGGCACATTCGGGCGGTGTTGCTGGTTTAGTTTTACCCTGTCGAAATGTCTTGTTGTACCGGGATACCGAGTCTGATCGGAGTGTCCCGGGTGGAGGTCTATTCCTTCGTTGACCGTGAGAGCTTGCCATGGGCTAAGTTGGGACACCCCTGCAGGGATTTGAACTTTCGAAAGCCGTGCCCGCGGTTATGGGCAGATGGGAATTTGTTAACGTCCGGTTGTAGAAAACCCGAAGTTGACCTTAATTAAAATACATCAACCGTGTGTGTAACCGTGATGGTCTCTTTCCGGCGGAGTCCGGGAAGTGAACACGGTGTTGGAGTTATGCTTGACGTAGGTTGCTATAGGATCACTTCTTGATCATACTTTTATCGACCGTGCCTTGCCTTCTCTTCTCGCTCTCATTTGCGTATGTTAGCCACCATATATGCTAGTCGCTTGCTGCAGCTCCACCTCATTACTCCATCCTTCCTATAAGCTTAAATAGTCTTGATCTCGCGGGCGCGAGATTGCTGAGTCCCCGTGGCTCACAGATACTTCCAAAACCAGTTTGCAGGTGCCTATGTTACCGAGCAGGTGACGCAACCAAGCTCAGGAGGAGCTCGATGAAGATCTTGTCCTTTGTGTTGTTTCCGTTCTAGTTGATCAGTAGTGGAGCCCAGTTGGGGTCGATCGGGGACCTTTGTCGCATTTGGGGTTCTTCTTTTATTTTGGTTCCGTAGTCGGGCCCTGATTGTATTTGGTTGATGTAATGCTTTATTCTTGTAATTGTGTGAAGTGGCGATTGTAAGCCAACTATGTATCTCTTTCCCTTATTGTATTACATGGGTTGTGTGAAGATTACCTCACTTGCGACATATGCCTTCAATGCGATTATGCCTCTAAGTCGTGCCTCGACACGTGGGAGATATAGTCGCATCGAGGGCGTTACAAGTTGGTATCAGAGCCTTCCCCGACCTTAGGAGCCCCCATTGCTTGATCGTTTTTAGCAGCCGGGTTGTGTCTAGAAAAATATTTTGAGTCATTTAGGATTATATATATCGGAGAGTTAGGAATTCTTTTTACTCCCCAGTCTCTTCATCGCTCTGGTAAGGCATCCTGACGTAGAGTTTTGACTCTTCTCTTCTCAAATTTCACTAAAAAAAGTTTTTAGGATCACGCGGGTATCTTGGAATCGTTCCGATGGTTTTATGATGAGAATATTGTCTTGGTGCCTCCTGTCAGGGGTTTAGTGGAAGTGTCCCGGGGAGTTGAGCTCTGAGGTGTTGTCATCATAATTTTATCGTTGCAGTTCTGGAATACCTGAGTTTAGTACGCCGACATCGAAAATCTCTTTTATGCAGTTCGTTGGTGAGATAACCTCGACGCCACCCAGTACTGGGGCGGGAGTTCGGGAGTATCGCCATAACTTGTATAACGGATGCTTTTCGAAGGTTGAGGTAGATGATTTCCGAAGGTTTCTTGGTTATGTGTTGAAGGATGGATACAGCTGGATGTAGGATTTGCTAGTTTGGGTGAGATATTATGCTTCCCCTGTATCCCCAACACCTGATTGCATAACCGGAAAGTTTCGGGAGTTTCATAGGTGGGAATTCTAGTAGCTCTTAGGATATCTTTTCGACAGATGTATGATATGAAATTGGGGTTCGACGTCTAGTGGTCCGCCTTTCCACGGTCGTTTTTACAGTGGTCTCGTTGTGTCTTAAAGAGTCCTTGGCTATGCTGACTCGGGGACGCTTCGTATGTCATGTGCACTGCCTTGCACATGATGGTGCTGTACGATCGAGCCCGTGTAGGCCCCACCACGAAAACTTCGGACGAAATCTCTATCATATGTTTGTTCTGGCTTATTTTGCAAGCCAATCCTTTGTTTTTGTTTTGAGTTGTGGTATTCGAGTTGCTTCAATGTCAAGTGTTGATTCCATACCTTTCCGAAATGGTGTTCTCATACTCCGATGTGAATACCAATCCTTCTCGACAATCGAGATTGTCATGTCAATCCTTCAACCAGCGTCTTTCTCTTCAAGTGGATCCGATCATTTCAACATTCGCAAGATCACCTCTCAGTTCTTTCAACGGTGTTTGTTTCATCCGTCCCAAGTTGTTTTTGTTTTCCCGCCCTCCCACCCCCTTTTTCTTCAAGGACTCAGATTTCTTAATCGAGTATCCATTTTATTGATGGTAAGTTTCTCCATTCTTTTCCGTCAATGTTCTTATCCGGTGATTCTCATGAAGATTCTAATGGAGCTTCAAGTTTGTCATTCCTCATTCTTTTCTTCTCCGGTGGATTTAATTCAAGCTTTGGTATTAAGCATACTCCTTTTCTTTTTTTTCCAATGCTTTTCTTATGCCGGTGCACCTCTTAATCATCCATCTCTCGCTATTAAATTGTTCCGGAGTGCTCAAGATATCTCGAAGATTCGTGTTTCCACTCTACTTTCGTTCAAGTTCTTTCGAGGATGTTCCCTCATTCAAGCCATTTAACTCAATCGGTGCAACCTCTCTTTTAAATTGTTCAACAGTGTTTTCTTTTGAGTGGGCCCTAACCCACAGGTCTTTTCCCAGGATCTTACCTGACTCTTCTATTTTCCCAGAGCTATCCTAAATTCTTCTCCAAGTTTGACGTAAGATGAGCTATCATCAGTCAAATGCTTTTCTCCAAGATCTTTCAAATTCTTTTCATAGTTGGCTCAACCTCTTCGCTTTTGATTCTTCCGGTGTGCCTCAATAATTCTTGGTGGTGTCTCTCATTGTCATTCTCATCATTTGAATACCGAAGAAGAGTTTCTCTTTAATCTTGCTCTATTCTCTTCAAGATTCGTGATTCTAGCTTGTTGACATCCTCTCGTAATTGTTTTGATCGTGAGAATTCTTTTCATCCATCCGGAGTAATTCAAGAGTCTTCTCAGTTTGTCATCCGGAGTCCATCAATTCAGGTTTATTCATTCTCAGCCGTCAGTTATCATTCTCCTATCTTGCCGGTGCATCTATCGAATATCCTCTAATCAGTTCTTGATCTCTTTGTTCTCATGTATCTAGTTTGTCTCAAGCACCTTCCTTCATTTGCTAATTCTTACCGGTGATGCACCCCTACTTCGTTCAATTTCAATTCTTACGGTGGTTCTTTCAAGATCTCTCTTCCTTGTTCATCATATCAATTCATTTGTTGTTCCAATCCTACCGGTGGTTCGTTGAAGACCTTCTCAAGTTTTGATATATCTCTTTTAATCCTTTCTACGAGAATAAGTAGTATGCCAAATCCGTTGATTGTCATCAATTTAATTGGTGAAGGATAAGCATAACATAATTCTTATTCTTATTCATCCAAGTGATTAATTCTTTATTCCGGAGGCCCTTAAAATTCTCGGTTTCATTTGTTTCATCTTCTCTTTTTCCCGGAGTTCCAAGCTCTAATTATCACGGAGATCCATCTAAATCATTGCAAGGATTCACCTTGTGTTTTCAATTTCTCTTTATTTTCATTCCTTTTGTTTACCGGAGTTCTTCATGGAGGTTCTACATGATGGTTCATCAAGGATTTAATTCCCTTCTCAAAGTACTCATCAAGATTCATTTCTTGGGAGCTCAAGCTTCCTTCATATGGTAATCCTGAGTGCATTTCTTTCTACCATATTTTGGAGGTGGTATTATGTCATTCTTGATAATTTGAGTTCATGTTTTCCATGATTCACATGTTGTTAAGAATGAGTTATTTTTAAATCCATCAACCTCGTTGTTGGAGTTATCTTGTGTCATATTTCACCTAAAAGCCTTCCCTATGGCTTGTTGCTATCTATGTTGGTAATAAATGACCCAAGTTATTCTTCTATCCTCCCGGTGAATTAAGCTTCTCATCTCCTTGTTGTTATCAATATAATATATCGTTTCCATTAGTGGCAGAATTTCACCTCATAGTTTTGAGATGTGTTCCATAAGCCCACTACAAACTTATTCTTTTCGTTGTTGGTCTTCCAACAACTTTGTTCTAACCTTCCTGCAAGGATGCTTTCCAAATTAAATTGTGGTAGGAGTTGACATTTCCTTCTCGGTCCCTTTATCCCAACAATCTAACTTCTATTCTTTCGTTCCGGAGGCATTGTGATGTTGTGCTTTTCACTCATCATCTCGAATTGTGAGGATCGTGTTCTTTTCCTTGCTTATCCATTTAACCGGAGTCTCATCCAAGTGCTTTCATTTTGCCAAATTCATGTTCTTTTCCTTCCATCTTCAACCGGAGTGCTGCCCAAATTCTTTCTCTCTCATCTTGTTTTAACTGGAGTGGTTTCGAATTATATCTTGTCCATTAAACTCTTGCTTCATGTCTTTGCAACCTTCAAGTTCTCGTAATGTTCCTTGTTCCTTTTTTTTCTAACGGATTGTTTGCAATCTCATTCTTCTCAGTTGTGCTCTTTCTTTTAAATTGCTCAACCTCTCAAGGTTCTTTGGTTTCACTCATTGGTCGAAGAAGCAACTTAGTTTTACCTCTTCTCTTCCTCTTCCGTTTTCCCTCCGGTGCCATTCTAGATCTCGGGACGAGATCCTCTCGTAGTGGTGGAGTGTTGTAACGCCCCGAGACCGATGTGCCAGGTGTCATGCAGTTATTCGATGTTGTTGCGTTGTCTTTTTCTTGCGTGTTGCATTCATCCTTGCATCTTGTGCATTGCATCATGTCATCTTGCAACCCATTTTAAAACTCAACTAAATAAATTGCATGGATCTTCGGTCCATTTAAATCGAGGGATTTCACATGGTGATTCTCTTTACAACTTATCCTCTCGATATTTAGAGAGCTATAGTAATTATTCCAATTATGTGGAATTACCTTAACACACTTGCAAAAATCCCAATGCCTTTTATTATTTCAACTCTTGGCCTCTAACTTTGCCACTTGTCCTTTCATCATTTTCCGGAGCTTCACCTAATTTCTCAACATTTTTGGGCACTTCGAAAAACCTATCCTAGTTCAAACCTTTTGAATTAAATTCAAAGGAATTAGAATTTAATCTTTCAACTTGACCTTTTTATATTTTCCCGGACCATGCACATTTTTCTAAGTCCGTGAAAATTATCTCCGTGCCCAAATTCTTCCTCTAACCTTCTCTTCTCTCTTTTCCTTTCTCCTATTTTTTTGTCACTGTTTTTGTTAAGAGTAGAATCAAGAGAGGGAGAGAAGGGAGCCCAGCAGGCCATTTGGGCCCAGCTGCATCTAACCTAGCCGGCTCCAAGGCCCACTCCCCCGGCCCACCTAACCCTCTAACCTAGCCCGATCCCCTCGCATCTCCCCTCACTCCCTCGTTCGTCCACCGCCGCCAGGGAGAAGCCCCGCACATCGATCTCTCCCTCGTCTCGCTCCTCCCTCGATCCCTCTCCTCCTCTGTTTCCTACCGCCGCCGCGCACACACACACCCGCATAGCACCCCGCAGCCAGCGCCAGGAGCTCGCCTCTCCTTCGCCATGGCCTCACAGCCCGATCCCCATGGCGCCAGTCTTCGCCGTGCCCCTGCTGCCTTCCTTCCCCGCGCCTCCTCCTCGCCAACTCCCTGTCGCCGAGCGTCGAGGAGAGGAGCCCCTCGAGCACCGGCCGCGCGCCGCGCTCCCAACCTCCTCTTCGCCCGCCTCCTCGTCTGTCCGTCGCCGCCGCGGCGCGGGCCCCGCCTGACGGATCCCCGAGCAGTCTTCCGGCGCCGCGCCTCCCCGTCACCCGCGTCTCCTCGCGCTGGCCCCGGCCAGCCGGCCCCCGGAGCCTCGCCGACGCCCCGTCCTCGCCTCTCCACACGCTCGCCAGGTCCCCGTGCCGAGCCGGCCCTGCAGCCCCGTCCCCGGCCTCCGATGACTCGCCGCGCCCGCCAAGTTCCTGCGTGAGCCTCCTCTGCTCGCTCGCGTGGGCCGCAGCGGCTGCAAGGCCGGTCGTAGCCAGCCAGCCTCGCCTCTTCTCCGAAACCAGGATCGTCAAGGTCATCTTCGAGAATTTTCGCCAAGTACCACGACATTCGGAGCCCCTTGGAAACGTCAAGTTCGACTACAAAACGTCAAACGTGTACCACTACCGCTGCCCGAACTTCTACGAACGGTGTACCACGATGAACATGTACGGCTACATGATGACCCGCCAAGACCTCGAACCACTACCATCGCGAGAACAACTACTTCCACTACCGACGTCCCGTGAACGCCTACTTCCTCTACACCGCTCCGAATGCGAACCGTCTCGTTTGAACGCTTCGAAGGTATAACCCGAAACGACCGCCGTGGACCGAATGCACGTTGTATGAGATGCCCGTGTTTGCACCATGTCCGAATTGTCATTGCAAGTTCCTCCTCGTTTCCATGCCACAATCCCGTGGGAACCCGGTAGCCGGGAGCACCCCACCATCTTGCATGACTCGCTCACGCTCACTTCCTTTTGTACCGGTATCTCCGTGAGCTACCGGAACCGATATGTTGTCGTGGCATCATTTTCGGATATGTTGCCGTGGCACCATTTTTTTTTCGCCGCCGTGGCACCTTTTCCCTTCCGCCATGGCGACTAATGCTTCTTATCATGCTCATGTCAACATTTTCATAAAAATTGCATAAAACTTGCATATGTCATCCGCATCATGATAACAACAATTAAAATGCTTAAAATTCGTGTTGCTTTAAATTGCTAAATGCATATGGGGATTTACCGGATTTGTTGTTTTTATATCCGGCCCCATTTAAATTGTTTAGATGGTATTGTTAGTTTAATTTTGCCTCACCTCTTGCCATGTTTAACAACAGTTAATATTGTTGGATAGCATAACCGAGAGAGAACTAAATAACTTATCGTGGTGTTTCGTCAATATGCAACTCGTTGCATATTGATCTCCACTTAATTTGTAGAACTGCTTGTGCACTTTGCCATGCCATGCTTCATTAAACCGGACATGCATCATACTCGTTTGTGCATCATGCCATGTTGAAGTGTTGGTTATTTACTATGTTGTGTGCTTCTTTTCCGGTGATTGCTTCTTCGGGTTGGTTCCGATAACGTCGAGGTTGTGAGGATCCGTTCGTCTATGTCCGTTTGTCTTCTTCATGGACTCGTTCTTCTTCCTTGCAGGATTTCAGGCAAGATGATCATACCCTCGAAATCACTACTATCTTTGCTATGCTAGTTTGCTCGCTCTTTTGCCATGCCAATGCTACGATGCCTACCATTTGTTTGTCAGCCTCCCAAATTGCCATGTCAAACCTCTAACCCACCATGTCCTAGCAAACCGTTGATTGGCTATGTTACCGCTTTGCTCAGCCCCTCTTATAGCGTTCTTAGTTGTAGGTGAAGATTGAAGTTTGTTCCTTGTTGGAACACGGAGATGTTGTTCCTTGTTGGAACATGTTTACTTGTTGGGATATCACACTATATCTTACTTAATTAATGCATCTATATACTTGGTAAAGGGTGGAAGGCTCGGCCTTATGCCTGGTGTTTTGTTCCACTCTTGCCGCCCTAGTTTCCGTCATATCGGTGTTATGTTCCCGGATTTTGCGTTCCTTACGCGGTTGGGCTATAATGGGAACCCCTTGACAGTTCGCCTTAAGTAAAGCTCTTCCAGCAATGCCCAACATTGGTTTTACCATTTGCCACCTAGCCTCTTTTTCCCTTGGGTTTCGCGGACTCAAGGGTCATCATTATTTTACCCCCCCGGGCCAGTGCTCCTCTGAGTGTTGGTCCGAACTGGGCAGCCTGCAGGGCCACCTCGGGGAAACTTGAGGGTTGGTTTTACTCGTAGCTTGACCTATCTGAGTGTGCCCTGAGAAAGAGATATGTGCAGCTCCTATCGGGATTTGTCGGCACATTTGGGCGGTGTTGCTGGTTTAGTTTTACCCTGTCGAAATGTCTTGTTGTACCGGGATACCGAGTCTGATCGGAGTGTCCCGGGTGGAGGTCTATTCCTTCGTTGACCGTGAGAGCTTGTCATGGGCTAAGTTGGGACACCCCTGCAGGGATTTGAACTTTCGAAAGCCATGCCCGCGGTTATGGGCAGATGGGAATTTGTTAACGTCCGGTTGTAGAAAACCCGAAGTTGACCTTAATTAAAATACATCAACCGTGTGTGTAACCGTGATGGTCTCTTTCCGGCGGAGTCCGGGAAGTGAACACGGTGTTGGAGTTATGCTTGACGTAGGTTGCTATAGGATCACTTCTTGATCATACTTTTATCGACCGTGCCTTGCCTTCTCTTCTCGCTCTCATTTGCGTATGTTAGCCACCATATATGCTAGTCGCTTGCTGCAGCTCCACCTCATTACTCCATCCTTCCTATAAGCTTAAATAGTCTTGATCTCGCGGGTGCGAGATTGCTGAGTCCCCGTGGCTCACAGATACTTCCAAAACCAGTTTGCAGGTGCCTATGTTACCGAGCAGGTGACGCAACCAAGCTCAGGAGGAGCTCGATGAAGATCTTGTCCTTTGTGTTGTTTCCGTTCTAGTTGATCAGTAGTGGAGCCCAGTTGGGGTCGATCGGGGACCTTTGTCGCATTTGGGGTTCTTCTTTTATTTTGGTTCCGTAGTCGGGCCCTGATTGTATTTGGTTGATGTAATGCTTTATTCATGTAATTGTGTGAAGTGGCGATTGTAAGCCAACTATGTATCTCTTTCCCTTATTGTATTACATGGGTTGTGTGAAGATTACCTCACTTGCGACATATGCCTTCAATGCGATTATGCCTCTAAGTCGTGCCTCGACACGTGGGAGATATAGTCGCATCGAGGGCGTTACAAATGGTTCGGGTTCGACCATGCCCCCAAGTGATTTTGTGGCCTTAGGCCGACCAAGAGGCATGACTGGTTCAGACTTGACCATGTCCCCAAATGATCTCGTGGCTGTCGCCTATCAAAGGGTGTTCGTTGGTTCGGACACGACCAAGGCCCCCAGTGATATATAAAAACAAATGTCAAGGGGTAAACCGGAGGCCGCTTTAAACAGAACCACTCCGTGTAACCTCGCATGATGAGAAAGAGAGAGACCCCGCTTTAGCTGAGGCTCCGGTTTGATATATCAAAGATAATATATACATTGTCATGATATGTACATAGATAGAGCCGATGGCTCAAGTATAGTAAGGCCGAAGATGAGCTATATTCGACGGCCTGTTGGTCTCCTCCTCTGATGTACGTGAGTCTTGATGCCGTCGAATATCAATCAGATAGTACGACCCGTTGTGCAAATTCTTGCTGACCATGAAAGGTCCCTCCCAAGGTGGGGATAACTTGTGCATATCCGTTTGATCTTGGATGAGTCGAAGCACCAAATCTCCTTCTTGAAAAGTTCTGGTTCTAACCCGGCGACTGTGATAACGACGAAGATCTTGCTGGTAAATCGCCGACCGGGCAGCCGCTATTTCACGCTCCTCGTCCAATAGGTCCAAAGCGTCTTGCCATGCTGTCTCATTGTCTGCTTCAACATAAGCTGCCACACGAGGCGAATCGTGCCGGATGTCACTAGGGAGAACTGCCTCTGCTCCATAGACCATGAAAAATGGCGTGCATCCTGTGGACCGGTTTGGCGTAGTATTGATACTCCATAATACAGATGGTAGCTCTTCAACCCAACATCCTGGTGTTCTTTGCAATGGGACCATAAGCCGGGGTTTGATGCCTCGCAAGATTTCCTGATTAGCTCGTTCTGTCTGTCCATTAGACTGGGGGTGTGCCACTGACGACACGTCAAGTCGGATGTGCTCACGTTCATAGAACCCCTTCATAACGCCCTTGGATAAATTGGTACCATTGTCAGTAATGATACTGTGTGGAAAACCAAACCGGAAAATCACCTTCTTGATGAACTGCACCGCTGTTGCTGCATCACACTTGCTGACAGGCTCCGCTTCAACCCACTTGGTAAATTTGTCAACTGCCACCAAAAGGTGGGTTTTCTTATCCTTGGATCTTTTAAAAGGCCCAACCATATCCAGCCCCCAAGTTGCAAATGGCCATGTTATTGGGATCATCCTCAATTCTTGAGCCGGCACATGAGCACGCCTTGAAAATTTCTGACATCCATCACACCGTTTAACCAAGTCCTCCGCGTCAGCATGCGCTGTCAACCAGTAGAACCCGTGACGAAACGCCTTTGCCACCAGAGACTTTGAACCGGCGTGGTGTCCACAATCCCCTTCATGGATTTCTCTTAAGATTTCACAGCCTTCCTCAGGAGAAACACAACGTTGAAATGCCCCTGATACACTGCAATGATGTAATTCACCATTGACAATCGTCATAGACTTGGATCGTCGGACTATCTGTCTGGCCAGAATCTCATCCTCTGGTAACTCCCCCCGGTTCATGTACGCAAGATAAGGAACTGTCCAATCCGGAATAACATGCAGGGCTGCCACCAATTGAGCCTCCGGATCAGGGATAGCCAAATCCACCTCACCTGGGAGCTTGACCGACGGGTTGTGCAACACGTCCAAAAAGACGTTAGGCGGGACCGGTTTACGCTGAGAGCCCAACCGGCTTAAAGCATCCGCCGCTTCATTCTTCCGACGGTCCACATGATCCACTTGATAACCCTTGAAACAACCTGCAATATTATCCACTTCCCGACGATATGCAGCCATGAGCGGGTCCTTAGAATCCCAAGTGCCAGACACCTGTTGAGCCACTAGGTCCGAGTCACCAAAGCACTTAACCCGGCTTAAATTCATCTCTTTAGCCATCCGGAGACCATGGAGCAAGGCTTCGTACTCAGATGCATTATTAGTACAAGGGAACATTAAGCGGAGAACATAACAAAACTTATCACCTCATGGGGAAGTTAATACGACTCCAGCCCCCGAGCCTTCCAATTGCCTGGATCCGTCAAAATGAATAGTCCAATATGTGTGATCCGGCTTCTCCTCTGGTGCTTGTAACTCCGTCCAGTCATTGATGAAATCAACAAGTGCTTGAGACTTCACTGCCGTCCGAGGCACGTACTTCAGTCCGTGTGGCCCAAGCTCTATAGCCCACTTGGCAATCCGGCCAGTCGCCTCCCGGTTCTGTATAATATCACCCAAGGGAGCTGAACTGACCACTGTGATGGGGTGCCCTTGAAAATACTGCTTCAACTTCCGACTGGCCATAAAAACACCATAGACCAGCTTCTGCCAATGCGGATACCTTTGCTTGGATTCAATAAGCACCTCGCTGATATAATAAACCGGCCGCTGAACCGGATATTCTTTGCCTGCCTCCTTGCGTTCCACCACAATAGCCACGCTAACTGCCCGAGCATTCGCGGCTACGTATAATAATAGTGGCTCCTTGTCAACTGGGGCTGCAAGAACCGGCGGATTAGCTAACTGCCGCTTCAGGTCCTCAAATGCCTCATCATCAGCTGGACTCCAGACGAAATTGTCTGTCTTCCTCAGCATTTGGTACAAAGGGATAGCCTTATCCCCGAGGCGGCTGATAAACTGGCTCAGCGCAGCGATTCGGCCCGCCAAACGCTGAACATTGTTGATACACTTCGGTTTAGCTAGGGATGTAATAGCCGTAATCTTCTCCGGATTAGCCTCAATTCCTCTGTTAGACACCAGGAAACCCAGTAACTTGTCTGCCGGAACACCAAAAACACACTTGGCCGGATTAAGCATCATCTTGTAAGCTCGCAAGTTGTCAAAGGTCTCCTTCAAATCATCCACCAGCGTCTCCATGGCCATCTCATAACTCTCTACCCACGCTTTAGGGGATAAATCGGCGGTGTAATTCGGCACATTGCGTGGACCCTTGAAATCTTTGGGCAGGCGCACATTACGTAAAGCTGGGATTAAGCAAGGCACTCCCAAAGTGGATGTGATTCCTGGTCCAGCAAAGGTTGTAGAACAAACCGTAAGTTGGCCCGCATTATCCTGTGCTGCTAACTCGGCCTCCCTTTGTGCCCGGGCCCGGTCCACCACATCCTGAGCATCGCCAACACCACCTGCCGGGTCATTACCACGGGCCGCTTCACGGCCTCGCGCATTGCTTGATATGGCCGGTTCATCCATGCACCTGCTATAGCTCTGGCTCGGACGGGGCGTAGAATGAGTCCGATCATGGCTGTATGAGTATGCCTCCTGCTGAATCAGCGCAGTCCGGAGAACCTCCTTAACCCGGCGCGTCTCTATCGCTTGCGGAGAATCCCCTTCGACTGGGATGGCCTCTAACCGTGCAGCGGCCGCAACAAGGTTGTCCATAGGATTCGAATAATGACCCGGGGGCGTCTGGACCGGCGGAGGAACCACAATATTTTGGTGAGGAGGTTCCATCAGGCGAGGTTGGACCGTCGCCCCTGGTCCTGGTGCCTCAATCCGGTTTGTCTCCGGGTACTGCGACGGATTACTGGGTCCAGCTCCTGGAGTGTGAAAGAGATTTCGGGGGTCAAACCCTAACGGAAGGCGTGATCTGTGCTTCCGCTTCAAAACCTCCTCTGATGCATTCTGGTCAAGCATGAGCTTATAGGCCTGGGCGTCCAAAGCGGCCCGCTCTGCCGCCATCCTGTCCTTCTCTGCCGCCAGATCCGCTTTGGCTCGCGCGATCTGTTCTTTCACCTTTGCAATTTCTGCATCATAAGCCTCCTGATCCGCCGGATTGGCTTCCACCATAAGCGCGGCCAGTGCGTCAAACAGGTCGGATAGGACTTGAACCGGCGGGCGCATAAGGCCTCCTGCCCCTGCTGCCGCTGCCGCTGCTGATCCGGAGAGCATTGATGCGGCGGTCGAAGAGTGGTTCGCCGCCTGGGTGCCGGCCATGAATATTCCAACCCGGTTGACCGGGCCTGGGGGGTCCGGAATACTGTCGCCATCGGAACAGCCCCTAACCTGGTCGTCTTGCAACTGGTATAGCGATTCGGTCTCTCCGGTCGAGGACTCGTCGCCGGAATAGACGACGGTCTCGCTACCGTGTTCTGACTCGTCCTCCCGCTCTCCTTCGTGGATAACTCCAACGAAGGCATGCTTCATGGCCGGTTTAGCCTGGGTAGATATCGCACGCTGAGCCGTCTCGACGAGGTCGGTGCAGATGTCCGGCTCAGGCCCAGGCTCACCGATCTTGCCAATGAAAAATGTGTATACCGCCGAAGGGGACCCGGTACCCGTACTCGATTGAATCGGCCTCGAGACCCCATCCTGCGTCATCGATGTAGATCCTGCCGCGACAATTCTTGGTCATCCGGCCCACAACATAGCCTTCGAGTCCCTTGAGCTTGCCCTCCAAGATCGTCAAACCATCGTGCGATAGCCCCACGGTGGGCGCCAACTGTCGTGGATTTGTCACGGCAGATGTCCTAGCGAAAGGACTTAGTCGTGGAGCCATCGCTACAAGTTTACTTGAAGGGGTTAAAGCGGACACAAAGACACGAGGGGTTTATACTAGTTCGGCCCCTTCGACGAAGGTAAAAGCCTACGTCTAGTTGTGATGGAATTGATGTGGTCTCGATGGCTAGGGAGCAAACAAGCTTCGCCTAGGCTCGAGTTGTGGTTGTCTGTCCTGAACCGCCACTGGGTCGTCCCCTTATATACACGGGTGACGCCCATCGGTCCATAGAGTCCTAACCGGTTCATACTCGTATTCCGGTTGGTATCTCTCTATTCCTTACTTACAATACAAGTCATACATCAGGCCGGTTTACGGCTACATGTTCTAACCGACTACAGGCCTTGGGCCTTCATCTGTTTACGCCACTAATGAAGTTAACCCGGCCCAAGTAGGCCAGTTTACGCCTAGTGGTAATATCCCCAACAATTACAGAATAAGTAAAGTGACTTGCCGGAAACGAGATTGAACGAGGTATTGGGATACCGATGATCGAATCTCGGGCAAGTAACGTACCGTGTGACAAAGGGAATTGTATACGGGATTACTTGAATCCTCGACATCGTGCTTCATCCGATGAGATCATCGTGGAACTTGTAGGAGCCAACATGGGTATCCAGATCCCATTGTTGGTTATTGGCCGGAGAGCCGTCTCGGTCATGTCTGCGTGATTCCCGAACCCGTAGGGTCTACACACTTAAGGTTCGGTGACGCTAGGGTTATTAGGAAGACTTGTATGTGAAATCTAAATGTTGTTCGGAGTCCCGGATGAGATCCCGGACGGCACGAGGAGTTCCGTAATGGTCCGGAGGTGAAGATTTATATATGGGAAGTTGTAATACGGTCACCAGAAAAGTTCGGGGGCATACCGGTATTGTACCGGGGCCACCGGAAGGATTTCGGGGGTCCACCGGGAGGGTCCACCTCTCCCGGAGGGCCTCATGGGCCATAGAGGGAAGGGAATCAGCCCTTAGAGGGCTAGGCGCATCCCCCTTGGGCCCATGTGCCTAGGGTTGGGGGGAAACCCTAAGGGGGGCGCCCCCTTGCTTGGGGGGCAATTTCCCCCCCTTGCCCCCCCCTCTAGATCTCATCAAGAGGAGGCCATCCCCCTTCCTCCTCCCCCTATAAATAGAGGGGTGAGGGGAGGGCTGTACACACACCTCCAAGGTGCGGCCCCTCCCCTCCCGAACACCTCTCCTCCTCCGCAGAAGCTTGGCGAAGCCCTGCCGGAGTACTGCCTCTCCATCACCACCATGCCGTCGTGCTGCTGCTGGAGCCCTCTTCCTCAACCTCTCCCTCCTCCTTGCTGGATCAAGGCGCGGTAGACGTCTCTGCTCCGTATGTGTGTTGAACGCGGAGGTGCCGTCCGTTCGGCGCTAGGATCTTCGGTGATTTGGATCACGACGAGTACGACTCCATCAACCCCATTCTCTTGAACGCTTCCGCTCGTGATCTACAAGGGTATGTAGATGCACTCCTCTCTATCTCGTTGCTAGATGACTCCATAGATTGATATTGGTGATGCATAGAAAATTTTAAATTTCTGCTATGATCCCCAGCAGTGGCATCATGAGCTGGGTCTATGCGTAGTTTTTATGCACGAGTAGAACACAATTTTGTTGTGGGCATAGATTTTGTCAATTTACTTGCCACAACTAGTCTTATCTTGTTTCGGCGGCATCATGGGGTGAAGCGGCCCGGAATGACCTTACACGTACGCTTACGTGAGACAGGTTCCACCGACTGACATGCACTAGTTGCATAAGGTGGCTAGCGGGTGTCTGTCTCTCCCACCTTAGTCGGATCGGATTCAATGAAAAGGGTCCTTATGAAGGGTACATAGAAATTGGCATGTCACGTTATGGTTTTGACATAGGTAAGAAACGTTCTTGCTAGAACCCTATTGTAGCCACGTAAAAACATGCAACAATAATTAGAGGACGTCTAACTTGTTTTTGTAGCATATGCCTTGTGATGTGATATGGCCAATAGGATGTGATGAATGATATATATGTGATGTATGAGATTGATCATGTTCTTGTAATAGGAATCACGACTTGCATGTCGATGAGTATGACAACCGGCAGGAGCCATAGGAGTTGTCTTAATTATTGTATGACCTGCGTGTCATTGAATAACACCATGTAATTACTTTACTTTATTTCTAAACCGTTATCCATAGTAGTAGAAGTAATCGTTGGCGTGACAACTTCATGAAGACACGATGATGGAGATCATGGTGTCATGCCGGTGACGATGATGATCATGGCGCCCCGAAGATGGAGATCAAAAGGAGCAAAATGATATTGGCCATATCATGTCACTATTTGATTGCATGTGATGTTTATCATGTTTTGCATCTTATTTGCTTAGAATGACGGTAGTAAATAAGATGATCCCTCATAATAATTTCAAGAAAGTGTTCCCCCTAACTATGCGCCGTTGCGAAAGTTTGTTGTTTCGAAGCACCACGTGATGATCGGGTGTGATAGATTCTAACATTCACATACAACGGGTGTAAGACAGATTTACACATGCAAAAACACTTAGGTTGACTTGACGAGCCTAGCATGTACATACATGGCCTCGGAACACAAGAGACCGAAAGGTCGAACATGAGTCGTATAGAAGATACAATCATACTGAAGATGTTCACCGATGATGACTAGTCTGTCTCACGTGATGATCAGACACGGCCTAGTTGACTCGGATCATGGATCACTTAGATGACTAGAGGGATGTCTATCTGAGTGGGAGTTCATTAAATAATTTGAATAGATGAACTTAATTATCATGAACTTAGTCAAAATATTTTGCAATATGTCTTGTAGATCAAATGGCCCACGCTAATGTTGCCCTCAACTTCAACGCGTTTCTAGAGAAAACCAAGCTGAAAGATGATGGCAGCAATTACACGGACTGGGTCCAGAACTTGAGGATCATCCTCATAGCTGCCAAAAGAGCATATGTCCTAGATGCACCGCTAGGTGAAGCACCCATTTTCCCAGCAACTCAAAACGTTATGAACGCCTGGCAGTCGCGTAGTGATGATTACTCCCTGGTTCAGTGCGGCATGCTTTATAGCTTAGAACCGGGGCTCCAAAAGCGTTTTGAGCAACACGGATCATATTAGATGTTCCAAGAGCTGAAAATGGTTTTCCAAGCTCATGCCTGGGTCGAGAGATATGAAGTCTCTGACAAGTTCTACAATTGTAAGATGGAGGAGAATAGTTCTGTCAGCGAGCACATACTCAAAATGTTTGGGTTGCACAACCGCTTGTCTCAGCTGGGAGTTAACCTCCCAGATGACGCGGTCATTGACAGAATCCTTCAGTCGCTCCCACCAAGCTACAAGAGCTTTGTGATGAACTACAATATCCAGGTGATGGTGAAAACTATTCCTGAGGTATTTTCAATGCTGAAATCAGCGGAGGTAGAAATCAAAAAGGAACATCAAGTGTTGATGCTCAATAAAACCACTAGTTCCAAGAAAGGAAAGGGTAAGAAGAACTTCAAGAAGGACGGCAAGGGAGTTGCCGCGCCCGGTAAGCCAGTTGCTGGGAAGAAGCCAAAGCATGGACCCAAACCTGAGACTGAGTGCTTTTATTGCAAGGGAAGCGGACAATGGAAGAGGAACTGCCCCAAGTACTTAGGATAAGAAGGCCGGCAACACCAAAGGTATATGTGATATACATGTTATCGATGTGTACCTTACCAGTACTCGTAGTAGCTCATGGCTATTTGATACCGGTGCGGTTGCTCATATTTGTAACTCAAAATAGGAGCTGCGGAATAAGCGGAGACTGGTGAAGGACGAGGTGTCAATGCGCGTCGGGAATGGTTCCAAGGTCGATGTGATCGCTGTCGGCACGCTACCTCTACATTTACCTACGGGATTAGTTTTAAACCACAATAATTGTTATTTAGTGCCAGCTTTGAGCATGAACATTGTATCTGGATCTCGTTTAATACGACATGGCTACTCATCTAAATCCGAGAATAATGGTTGTTCTATTTATATGAGAGATATGTTTTATGGTCATGCCCTGCTGGTCAATGGTTTATTCTTAATGAATATCAAACGTGATGTTACACATTCATAGTGTGAATACCAAAAGATGTAATATTGATAATGATAGTCCCACATATCTGTGGCACTGCCGCCTTGGTCACATTGGTGTCAAACCCATGAAGAAGCTCCATACAGATGGACTTTTGGAGTCTCTTGATTTCGAATCATTTGACACGTGCGAACCATGCCTCATGGGTAAAATGACCAAGACTCCGTTCTCCAGAACAATGGAGCGAGCAACCAGCTTATTGGAAATCATACATACTGATGTGTGCGGTCCAATGAGCGTTGAGGCTCGCGGAGGCTATCATTATGTTCTCACCCTCACTGATGACTTGAGTAGATATGGGTATGTTTACTTGATGAAACACAAGTCTGAGACCTTTGAAAAGTTCAAGGAATTTCAGAATGAGGTAGAGAATCAACGTGACAAAAAAATAAAGTTCTTACGGTCAAATCGTGGGGGAGAATATTTAAGTCACGAGTTTGGTACGCACTTAAGGAAATGTGGAATTGTTTCACAACTCACGCTGCCTGGAACACCTCAGTGTAATGGTGTGTCCGAACGTCGTAATCGCACTCTATTGGATATGGTGCGGTCTATGATGTCTCTTACTGATTTACCACTATCATTTCGGGGATACGCTTTAGAGACAGCTACATTCACTTTAAATAGGGCACCGTCTAAATCTGTTGATACCACACCGTATGAATTATGGTTTGGAAAGAAACCTAAGTTGTCGTTTCTAAAAGTTTGGGGATACGATGCTTATGTTAAGAAACTTCAACCTGAAAAGCTCGAACCCAAGTCGGAAAAATGCGTCTTCATAGGATACCCTAAGGAAACCATTGGGTATACCTTCTACCTAAGATCCGAAGGCAAGATCTTTATTGCCAAGAACGGGTCCTTTCTGGAGAAAGAGTTTCTCTCGAAAGAAATAAGTGGGAGGAAAGTAGAACTCGATGAAGTACTGCCTCTTGAACCGGAAAGTAGCACATCTCAGTAAGATGTTCCCGTGGTGCCTACACTGACTGGAGAGGAAGTTAATGATGATGATCAAGGTACTTCGGATCAAGTTACTACAAAACTTCGTAGGTCCTCAAGGACACATTCCACACCAGAGTGGTATGGCAACCCTGTCCTGGAAATCATGTTGTTAGCCAATAGTGAACCTTCGAACTATGAAGAAGCGATGGCGGGCCCAGATTCCAACAAATGGCTAGAAGCCTTGCAATCCAAGATAGGATCCATGTATGAAAACAAAGTATGGACTTTGACAGACTTGCCCGATGATCGGTGAGTGATAGAAAACAAATGGATCTTTAAGAAGAAGACGGACGCGGATGGTAATATTACCATCTATAAGGCTCGACTTGTCGCTAAGGGTTATCGACAAGTTCAAGGAGTTGACTACGATGAGACTTTCTCTCCCGTAGCGAAGCTGAAGTCCGTCCGAATCATGTTAGCAATTGTCGCACACTGTGATTATGAGATATGGCAAATGGACGTCAAAATGGCATTCCTTAATGGCTACCTTAAAGAAGAATTGTATATGATGTAGCCGGAAGGTTTTGTCGATCCTAAGAATGCTAACAAGGTATGCAAGCACCAGTGATCCATTTATGGGCTGGTGCAAGCATCTCAGAGTTGGAACATTCGCTTTGATGAAATGATCAAAGCGTTTGGGTTTATGCAGACTTATGGAGAAGCCTGCGTTTACATAAAGTGAGTGGGAGCTCTGTAGCATTTCTCATATTATATGTGGATGACATACTTTTGATGGGAAATGATATAGAACTTTTGGACAGCATAAAGGCCTACTTGAATAAGTGTTTTTCAATGAAGGACCTTGGAGAAGCTGCTTACATATTAGGCATCAAGGTCTATAGAGATAGATCGATACGCCTCATAGGTCTTTCACAAAGCACATACCTTGATAAGATACTGAAGAAGCTCAATATGGATCAATCCAAGAAGGGGTTCTTACCTGTGTTGCAAGGTGTGAAATTGAGCTCGGCTCAATGCCCGACCACGGCAGAATATAGAGAAAAGATGAGTGTCATCCCCTATGCCTCGGCTATAGGGTCTATTATGTATGCCATGCTATGTACCGGACCTGACGTAAACCTTGCCGTAAGTTTGGTAGGAAGGTACCAGAGTAATCCCGGCATGGAACACTGGACAACGGTCAACAATATCCTGAAGTACCTGAAAAGGACTAAGGATGTGTTTCTCGTTTATGGAGGTGACGAAGAACTCGTCGTAAAGGGTTACGCCGACGCTAGCTTTGACACAAATCTGGATGACTCTAAGTCACAAACCGGATATGTGTATATTTTGAATGGTGGGGCAGTAAGCTGGTGCAGTTGCAAGCAAAGCATCGTGGCGGGATCTACATGTGAAGCGGAATACATGGCAGCCTTGGAGGCAGCACATGAAGCAATCTGGATGAAGGAGTTCATTACCGACCTAGGAGTTATTCCCAATGTGTCGGGGTCGATGACTCTCTTCTGTGACAACACTGGAGCCATTGCCCTTGCCAAGGAGCCCAGGTTTCACAAGAAGACTAGGCACATCAAGCATCGCTTCAACTCCATTCATGAAAATGTTCAAGATGGAGACATAGATATTTGCAAAGTGCATACAGATCTGAATGTCGCCGATCCGTTGACTAAACCTCTTCCGCGAGCAAAACATGATCAACACCAGAACTCTATGTGTGTCCAATTCACCACAATACTAGATTATGGGAGACTGTTGCAAATATGCCATAGAGGAAATAATAAAATGGTTATTATTATATTTCCTTGTTCATGATAATTGTCTATTGTTCATGCTATAATTGTGTTATCTGGAAATCGTAATACATGTGTGAATACATAGACCACAACATGTCCCTAGTGAGCATCTAGTTGACTAGCTCGTTGATCAATGGATGGTTACGATTTCCTGACCATGGACATTGGATGTCATTGATAACGGGGTCACATCATTGGAGAATGATGTGATGGACAAGACCCAATCCTAAGCATAGCACAAGATCGTGTAGCTTGTTTGCTAGAGCTTTTCTAATGTCAAGTATCATTTCCTTAGACCATGAGATCGTGTAACTCCCGGATACCGTAGGAGTGCTTTGGGTGTACCAAACGTCACAACGTAACTGGGTGGCTATAAAGGTATACTACAGGTACCTTCGAAAGTGTCTGTTGGGTTGACACCGGATCGAGACTGGGATTTATCACTCCGTATGACGGAGAGGTATCTCTGGGCCCACTCGGTAATGCATCATCATAATGAGCTCAATGTGACCAAGTGGTTGGTCACAGGATCATGCATTACGGAACGAGTAAAGTGACTTGCCAAAACGAGATTGAACGAGGTATTGGGATACCGACGATCGAATCTCGGGCAAGTAACATACCGTGTGATAAAGGGAATTGTATACGGGATTACTTGAATCCTCGACATCGTGGTTCACCTGATGAGATCATCGTGGAACTTGTAGGAGCCAACATGGGTATCCAGATCCCGTTGTTGGTTATTGGCCGGAGAGCCGTCTCGGTCATGTCTGCGTGATTCCCGAACCCGTAGGGTCTACACACTTAAGGTTCGGTGACGCTAGGGTTATTAGGAAGACTTGTATGTGATTACCGAATGTTGTTCAGAGTCCTGAATGAGATCCCGGACGTCACGAGGAGTTCCGGAATGGTCTGGAGGTGAAGATTTATATATGGGAAGTTGTAATACGGTCACCGGAAAATTTCGGGGCATACCGGTATTGTACCGGGGCCACCGGAAGGGCTCTGGGGCTCCACCGGGAGGGGCCACCTCTCCCGGAGGGCCTCATGGGCCATAGAGGGAAGGGAACCAGCCCTTAGAGGGCTGGGTGCATCCCCTCCCTTGGGCCCATGCGCCTAGGGTTGGGGGGAAACCCTAAGGGGGGCGCCCCCCTTGCTTGGGGGGCAAGTTCCCCCCTTGGCCGCCACCCCCCCTCTAGATCTCATCTAGAGGGGGGTGGCCCCCTTCCTCCTCCCCCTATAAATAGAGGGGCGAGAGGAGGGCTGAACACACACCTCCAAGGCGCAGCCCCTCTCCTCCTCCGCAGAAGCTTGGCGAAGCCCTGCCGGAGTACTGCCTCTCCATCACCACCACGCCATCGTGCTGCTGCTGGAGCCCTCTTCCTCAACCTCTCCCTCCTCCTTGCTGGATCAAGGCGCGGGAGACGTCCCTGCTCCATACGTGTGTTGAACGCGGAGGTGCCGTCCGTTCGGCACTAGGATCTTTGGTGATTTGGATCATGACGAGTACGACTCCATCAACCTTGTTCTCTTGAATGCTTCCGCTCGTGATCTACAAGGCTATGTAGATGCACTCCTCTCTCTCTCGTTGCTAGATGACTCGAAAGATTGATCTTGGTGATGCGTAGAAAATTTTAAATTTCTGCTACGATCCCCAACAGGGACTTCAAGAATGCAATAGACATCATGAGGCTTCGCCCTGGCCTAAATTACAACTTCACGGTGATGCAGCACGCGTCCCTCTGCCAGAAGCTTTTTCAGCTCAAGGTTGACAAAGTCGGCAAGGTCGAGAAGACCGGCAAGGCCGCCAAGACCCGCAAGGCCTACAATCCGTTCAGGTTGCCGGCGAGGGTGGTACCTTTGAGCAACAATTCTGGCCTGACTTCCATCATCGCCATGATGCCGGTGTTCAACACGCATGGCCTGTATCCGACTTGGGATGAGCCAAAAGCGATGCTGGTGCAGTGATTCTTTGACAACTTGTCGGAGAAGTACGTTCATAGCGAGTCGTTGCTCATCCGCTCCACCACTGAAGAAGAGATGGCGTACATCGCCACCAGGGTGGAGGAGGCAGCAGTTGCCGAAGAGGCCGGCAGCCTTGGCACCATGGAGGATGAGGCCGATGAGGCCGATGAGGAGAAGAAGTTTGCTGAGTGGGCGGGGTCTGCCAGTGAGCACAGCGGCGCGGGCGCCAGGGCTCCCCTTGCTGAAGAGGCGGCTGAGGATTCGGCCGAGGAGGAGGCGACTGATGCGGAAGACCCTTCAGCCCCAAAGAAGAAACGCGTCCTGCGGCAGGCTGGCTCTAGCGAGCTAGTCCGGCCCGGCAAGGTCGCGCAGCGGCAAGAAGCCCAGGCGCATCCTGTGCGCCAGACGATGCACGCGGCCGCGGCAGCAGCGAAGAAAGCTGCAGTTGCTGCCTCCTCCTCGGCCAAATGGTCCAGGACTCCATCTCCTCCTCCTCCCTTTGCGGACACCGTCCCGACGGCTGATTTTGACCTTGGGTTCTTTAGCCGGAAGAGGAAGAGGAGGCCAGAAGGGGGAGATAGGTAAGCATCTTGCCTCCTTTTTCATTCCCTGATCCTCCAACTAGGTTATCTTATCTTGACTTGATCTTGTCTTCACAGTGATACAGAGACGCTGGCTCAGAGGGTGGAGAAGAGAGCCAAAGCCTCGACGGGCGACGAGCCCCCGGCAAGCGCTTCACGTGCGCCGGGGGCGATCATGATCAGCCCGGACACCGGCTGTCGGTGTCAAAACCGGCGGATCTCGGGTAGGGGGTCCCGAACTGTGCGTCTAGGCGGATGGTAACAGGAGACAAGGGACACGATGTTTTACCCAGGTTCGGGCCCTCTTGATGGAGGTAAAACCCTATGTCCTGCTTGATTGATATTGATATTGTGGATGTTTACAAGAGTGGATCTACCACGAGATCAAGGAGGCTAAACCCTAGAAGCTAGCCTATGGTATGATTGTAATGGTTGTTGTTGTGTCCTACGTACTAGAGCCATCCGGTTTATATAGACACCGGAGAGGGCTAGGGTTACATAGAGTCGGTTACAATAGTAGGAGATCTATGTATCCGTATCGCCAAGCTTGCCTTCCACGCCAAGGAAAGTCCCATCCGGACACGGGACGGAGTCTTCAATCTTGTATCTTCATAGTCTTGGAGTCCGGTCGATGATGATGATAGTCCGGCCGATGATAGTTCGGCCGATGATGGTAGTCCGGCTATCTGGACACCCCGTAATCCGGGACTCCCTCAGTAGCCCCTGAACCAGGCTTCAATGACGATAAGTCCGGCGCGTATATTGCTTGGCATTGCAAGGCGGGTTCCTCCTCCGAATGATAGAAGATTGTGAACACCAGGATAGTGTCCGGCTCTGCCAAATAAATTCCACATTCCACCGTAGAGAGAATAATATATACACAAGTTCAATCTGCTGACTTTTTTGCGGCATGACGTCACGCCACTACCAAGCCATTACTTGAATCATTTTTTACTCTACCACCTCAGCGCATTTAGCGAAGCGGTTCCCTTGGCACGTCTTGTCGAAGCAGAGATCGTGTTCCCCCTTAATCCGGGATTCTCATCAATACGGACGTGGGTGACCCAACCGCGCCCGTCGCCATGCCCCCTCTATCGAAGGCGAGTCCCAAACGGTCACGGAGACGGCTCTCGGTATTCTCCCTCTTTATAACGGGACCAAGGCTCGTTTCTTTTCTTCAATCCTCCATCGAATCCTCTCCCCACTCCAAGTTCCAGCACCTAGAGCTCCAGATTCGAGCGCTTCGGACCTTCAACGATGTCCGGTTCCGACCTCCAGGGCCGGTGGATGCCCTCCTCCGTCACGGAGGAGGACGTGCTAAAGCTGTGGGAGGCCAAGTACCTGGCTTATGAGATTTCACACAGGTTACCTGCCGAAGGGCAGGCCATCCCCACCCCCGAGCCCGGCGAGTATGTCGTTTTTGTATCCCACCTCCGTCGGGGTTTAGGCTTCCCGATGGATCCTTTTGTGAGAGGGCTCATGTTTTACTATGGGTTGGAATTCCACGATTTGGCTCCGGAGTCCATCCTCCATATTTCCGCATTTATTGTCGTCTGCGAAGCCTTCCTCCGTGTCACCCCTCACTTCGGCATGTGGCTGAAGACCTTCAATGTGGCGCCGAAGATGATCGGGTGGCGTCAAGCAGAGTGCAGCGGGGCGGCCATAAGTAGGAGGGCCGATGCCCCGTGGCCCGCTGGCTCCTTCCAAGAGGAGCTCGGCTCGTGGCAGCAAGAGTGGTTCTATATTACCGTTCCGAGGGGCCGCAGACAAAAGCCGCCGCCCTTATTCCGCCCGGGACCTCCACGACGGTTGATGTCGTGGATCAACCAAGGGCTCAACTGCAGGGCCAGATTCGAGATCTCCAAACGAGGGAGGTTGATATGGTGGTGGTAATGCAGGTTATGCTGATTAGGCGTCTCCCACCCTGCAAACGCCGCCCTCTCCGGCTGTGGGAGTTCAATCCAGAGGGCCCACGGATTCTTCAACACTTCATGGGTATGACACCCCTGGAGATGTACAAATTATTCTTCGGATCGCAAGAGGCGCGTCCGGAATTGACCGAGGATGCTGGCCTAAGCTGCAATCGCCTGGATACTCAAGTAAGTAGTTCCAAGTCCGGACATACCGTTTGTTTTCCTTTTGATGATTCGCCTTATGACCAACTTCCTTCTAAACAGGAGTGGATAGCGGAAGCAAAATTGATATGGTGTCCGGCCCCACTCCCCGAGACCGCGCCGGATTCCCTGCTGGTCCGGATGCTTGAGGTTGCGCCTCTAGAGGAAGGCGAAGGGGAAAGCAGGAAAGCTACTACCTCGCCTAAGGAGGCTCTTGAAAGAGGGGGGGTCGAGAATCCATCCCTCCAAGGGGAGAAGAGGACTGCCTCCGAGGACCCGGGGGCAAAAGCCCCTAAACGGGGGAAGAAATCTTCGCCAGAGGGTCCTGCGTCCGGGGAGGCCCCGGCCGCACAATCTCCCTAAAAGAATCAGCCCTCCAACGAGCCATAAGTAGAAAGAAAGGAGTTTTGTAATAAGGGACATCCCTATTTGTGCTTCTGAGGATAACTAAAGTTTTTACCTTGTAGTTTGGATCTCCGTCCTTCACAAATGAGCTCGTCTTCGGGGGACCTTCGTCCGGAGATTATGGAGAGCGAGACGCCTCCGTCCGGGGCGCCGTCGGATAGGGTGGACGAGCCTGAAGTGTCGTCACGAAGGGAGCCCCCTGGTTTGGCAAAGCCGGATAGTTCGGCGCCAACTGGTGTACGGCTGAAGGATCTGCTTGAGAAGGCGTCTATCTCAGAAGATCACCATGCATTGATGAGCATGGTGATTGAAAGGATTTCTTCCGCCGAAGGCGGGTTGCATAATGCCATCAGGAGTTTGCTGGCGGGGTTTGAGGTACGTAAAAATGACACACCTTTTAATAGTTTTGCATATATAATGCGCCCTGTATAGATAGTAGCCCCTGAGACTCGGTAGGTTGTCGAAATCGACAGCGTGCCAAGGATCAAAATCGCAGGTTTAAATTTCCGCCGTGCCGATGCAGGTGGCGGGTCGTCCGGGGGCCAGCCGGAGTGATGGAGTTGCTGAACTAAAGCGGCAACTCGCTGTTGCGGATGCGGACATCACGCTGGTCAACAGGTGACTTGATGAGTCGCAAGGTAAGTGTTTCTGTGCGGTCACTTGGTAAGGGAGCCGAAGCCAGCTCCTTACAACATGTGTGTGAAATGCAGATAGTGCCGCTGCTGTGGAGAGCCTTCGGACCGAACTTACTCAAGCCAAGGAGCAGTCCAGAAGGAGTAATGCGGCGGCCTCGAGGGCGGCCGAGGAGTTAGCGGCCGAAAGGGTCACACACTGCCAGAGCAGGGAAGAGATGGCCGAAATGGCCGTGAAGTTAAAAGATGCTACCGACCGCAATGAGGCACTTGGGAAGGAGCGCCTAGCGGGGCAAGAAGACCTGGGGAAGGCCACCGCCGAAGCCAAGGATGCCCGCTCTGCAATGCGGGCTATAAAGGAAGAGCTGCGCCAGGCCAGAGATATTGTAGCTAGCAAGCCTTTTCTGCTGCGCCGAAGGTTTACGGATCCAAAGTATGCTCAGCTGGGCCAACTGTGGGGTCCAGAGGACCTTTATATGGACTTAGCAGTGAGTGCGGCGGATGCCGTTGTGCATTTTCGAAGCCAGAAGAATCACAAGACGGAAGAGCTGTTTTGGTCTCAATTCCATAGTCCGGAGTGTTCACTTCTGCTGACCGACCGTTTGGCCGAGTGGGCTGAGCTAAATAGGTTGTCCGGGCTTGCTATGACGGATATAGTGACCCATGTCTGGCCGGATAGGCCCGAGCCGAAGAGTTACTTTGGCTTATTGCAGCAATTTCTTGGGGCGGTGCCGCATATCAAGGCGATGAAGCAGTCGGCCTGCATAGAGGGTGCGCGGATGGCACTCGCCCGTGTGAAGACACATTGGACAGAGATGGATGCCACCGCTGTTGCGACCCCGGGTTCGGACGATAACCGGTTACCCGCCGAGCACTATTTTGGCGAAGTGCTGCGTGGTGCTCGTGTAATAGAGTCGTAGTGCTCAAAAAATGTTACGTTTGAATGAACATTTTTATGATGTAAAACAATATTTATGATGTAAGCGCCTTTTATACTTGTGCGTTCAAGTAATAGAATATCTCCTATGCGGCCGTTCATGTATACGTGTGTATAACCTGAAAGATGGCAGTCGTCGGCTTCAGCCCCCACACACAAGGTGCGGGGGTGTTCGCAAAAAATAGCGCGTTTTCACACTTAATCCGACGTCTCGGTCCTGTAAAGGAGGTGGTAGCGTAGCAAACGAGGCAACCGGACTATAATATTTATCACTTTCACTTAGCCATGGAGTTCGAGGGTGGGGCTACGACATAGCCCCTAGGGGCACCGCGCTCTCCGAATTTGGGGCGCGTATGTGCCTGACCGGAAACGGCCCTTCGTCAAAGCGGAGGAATTCTAAACATTCCCATGGTCGATCGAGTGGTTGACCAGTCTCTCGCTGTATCATGACAGTCAGTTTTCGGCTTTCTCTACTGAGGTGCTCGCCCAGCCGAACTGGGGCACAATCGCAGTAGTTCCCCTGGTGCCACGTTAGCCGGTGATACGGAACGTAAGGCAGCAAAACACAGGAGCCGGGCAAACCCAACATTTGACCAAAGACATGATTCGGAGCTGATGCATATAAGGCCTAACTCGAGACGCCGAACACTCCCGAAGGTGTTCGGTCTTTACAATAGCGGGCAAAACAATGCACTAAGCCCCTTGTGTCCAGGTACGGGCAAGTTCTTCTGGCGCGGCTGATGCCAAAACGCCAGTCTCCACTCTGGTTATAATGACAAACCAGGGGATTATAGCAACAAGAGACAGTAAGAAAGGTTTACGTAGGGTCTTAGTCTGAAAAGAGTCCTTGCAACGGGTCCCTACTGCACGTCTGCGGCTGTGTCTCTGTTGTGCCGTATCCTGGACAGGTGTGCATGTTGTTCATCTTTAAAAAGAGAGGAACTTAGTTTGAAAAGAAATCGTGCGAGAAAGTGCATAAAAAATTGAAATATAGATTAATAAAGTTGAGCCTATGCTAGCTCATTATGGCTTATATGTACAAACCCTTGTGAAGGGGTGTGCGGCTAGGTAGCCCCTAGCTTATTTATTCCGGACTCGTCCAGCCGTGTCCGGGGTCTTAGGCGACCTTTTAATGAAATGATGCCACGTGGACCGGGCATTTTAAGCGTAAGAGACGCGTAATGTGGTATTGCATTGAAGCGGACGAAAGCTTCCCGTCCCAGTGATGCTTGATAGCTACTTTTAAATGGGGCGACATGAAAGGTTAGCTTTTCTCGTCGGAAGTTGTCAGGTGACCCGAACACAACTTCTAGTAATAATGAACCTGTTCACCTGGCGTAAGGGCCTGGCGCCACTCCTTTGAAGGAATTGCAGCTATGCCGAATTGTAGTAGGGTCTATCCCAACTTGCGGATTGTGTCCGGATATAGCAGGTTTGAGTCACTGCCACCGTCCATCAAAACCTACGTGAATTGCAGTCCGTCTATTATGGGATCCAATATCAGGGCAGTCTATCATGCGTTCCGGATACTTCTGGACTAATCCAGATGGTCGAAAGTGATTGGTTTTGACATCCAATCTCGGTGTTCCGCTGGGGTGGACCGTGCGACACTTGTCTTAGCGAGTGTCGTGTTGGTTTTCCGTACTATCACATGAAGCGAGTTTACTGTTTTGACTTCTTGTGGGAAAGTCTTTTGACTTCCGGTGCTCTGTTGGTGGGGTTCGTCATCGTCCTCGGTTGGCGCATCGAGCCCGTTGTGTCCGGCGTTGAGTCTGCCGGACTGTTTAAAAACCCAACAATTTCGGTTGGTATGGTTTGCAGGCCTTCCAGAGGTACTGTGGATTTGACATATCCGATCTAAAATTTTGTTTAAATTTGGTAGCTCGTCGCTGTTGTCCTTAAGAGGCAGTGTTTTATTGTTTGGCCGCGAGCTTTTGAATCTGGCGTTGACCGCCGTGCCCTTTGGGATTTTTTCTTTATTCCAGAGCTGATCTTTCCTGCGCCATGATTTTCCATTTCCATATCTAATCTCGGATGTACTCGGGTCGCTGGTGCTGCATCTTGCTAGCCAGCTGTCTTCTCCTGCACAAAAGCGCGTCATGAGGCTTGTTAGTGCGGCCATTGTTCTTGGCTTCTCTTGGCCGAGGTGTCTGGCGAGCCATTCGTCTCGGACGTTGTGTTTAAAAGCTGCTAAGGCTTCCGCGTCCGGACAGTCGACTATTTGGTTCTTTTTGGTAAGGAACCTGTTCCAGAATTTGCGCGCTGACTCTCCGGGCTGTTGGGTTATATGTCTCAGATCGTCTGCATCCGGAGGGCGGACATAAGTCCCTTGAAAATTTGCTCTAAACGCGTCCTCAAGCTCTTCCCAACTTCCAGCAGTGTTTTCTGGGAGGCTTTTGAGCCAATGCCGAGCTGGCCCTTTGAGCTTGAGGGGTAGGTATTTTATGGCGTGGAGATCATCTCCTCTAGCCATGTGTATGTGTAGTATGTAATCTTCTATCCAGACTCCGGGGTCTGTTGTGCCGTCGTATGCCTCTATGTTTATGGGTTTGAACCCTGCTGGAAATTCATGATCCACCACCTCATCGGTAAAACATAGCGGGTGTGCGGCGCCCCTGTATTTGGGTGTGCCGCTGTCTTCGAACACTTGTCGTGTTGTGTTACTTCCTGGGGCCCTCTTTTTTGGCCCGTAGATGGACCTAGTTGGGCCGTCCGTTTTCCCAGGATCATAAGTCGGCTTGTGTGCGGCGCCGCTTGACGCTTTTGGCCTGTCATCTGGCCGTCTATCCGGCCAGGCGGCCTCTTTATTTTTTGACTGTGAGGGCTCTATGGCTTCCTCGTCAAATTCTGGCAGCAACTTGCGCTTCGGGTAGCTCTTTGTTTGATGGCCATTGCCATATTTGTCTGCGGTCTTGAGTACTTTGCTCCACTTCATTCTGAGTATGTCTTCTGCTGTTTTGAGCTTCCGTTTTTCCGTCTTCAAACTTCTTGCAGTGGCGACGAGTCTTTTGTGAAGGTTCTTATGCTCCGGTGTTGTGTCCAGACTGTTGATTGCTCCGTGAAGGGGTTGATTATCCGGTTCGTCCTGTTTGGATGGTTGCTTGGTTGTATGTTCGTCGTCCGCTGGTTTGCCCTGCTCTATCGCTGGGTCGTTAGGAATGCTGCTTTGATCGAGGCGGGACTTAGGGCAGCGTCTACGTCGACGTTTTGGTTGTTTATCGGCGGGATTATCCTCTGCCGCGTCCCGTTGTTCCTCGTTATCGCTTCCCTTTGGGGTGTCCACCATATGTATGTCATGTGACGAGGTGGCCTTCCAGTGCCATGTAGGCGCTGGTTCTTGATTGTCTCCGGCATCGTCGTCCATACCGTTGATGTCTTCGGAGTCATAGTTTAGCACGTCGGTTAGATCATCGACGGTGGCTACGAAGTGGGTGGTGGGCGGGCTCTGAATTTCTTCATTGTCCGCGTCCCGACCATCCTGGCCGTAGTTCGGCCAGGGCTCTCCGGATAGTGAGAGATGCTTCAGCGAATTTAAGATATCGCCGAAGGGTGAGTGCTGAAAGGTGTCCGCAGCGGTGAATTCCATGATCGGCGCCCAATCGGATTCGACTGGCAGGGGCGCAGGAGGTTCAGAGTCCGGCAGGGGGTCCGGCACCTCCGAGTCATGGGCTTTATGCGGGACAAGGTAAGTGTTCGGCTCCATCACCGTGGAAGTTGCAGCTCCCGAGGCGGTGTCCAGCCATCCGTCCTCGATCCATGCGATCGGCTCCGGACTATGGGTCAGAGCGGATTCGTGTGCGGCCTCCAAGGTGCTGTCCGGCGGCAGAGTTAGGTCGTGCCCGTCGCGGCAGCGCGGCACGCTTGGCTGTGGCTCAGATCCATCGAAGATCAAGTCCCCGCAGATATCGGCCGTGAAGTTTAGGCTTCCAAACCTGACCTAACGGCCAGGGGCGTAGCTTTCGATCTGCTCCAGATGGCCAAGTGAGTTGGCCCGCAGTGCGAAGCCGCCGAATACAAAGATCTGTCCGGGGAGAAAAGTCTCACCCAGGACTGCGTCGTTGTCGATTGAGGAGGCCATCAAGCCTATCGGTGACGACACAGAGGAACTCTCAATGAAAGCACCAATGTCGGTGTCAAAACCGGCGGATCTCGGGTAGGGGGTCCCGAACTGTGCGTCTAGGCGGATGGTAACAGGAGACAAGGGACACGATGTTTTACCCAGGTTTGGGCCCTCTTGATGGAGGTAAAACCCTACGTCCTGCTTGATTGATATTGATATTGTGGATGTTTACAAGAGTGGATCTACCACGAGATCAAGGAGGCTAAACCCTAGAAGCTAGCCTATGGTATGATTGTAATGGTTGTTGTTGTGTCCTACGGACTAGAGCCATCCGGTTTATATAGACACCGGAGAGGGCTAGGGTTACATAGAGTCGGTTACAATAGTAGGAGATCTATGTATCCATATCGCCAAGCTTGCCTTCCACGCTAAGGAAAGTCCCATCCGGACATGGGACAAAGTCTTCAATCTTGTATCTTCATAGTCTTGGAGTCCGGTCGATGATGATGATAGTCCGGCCGATGATAGTTCGGCCGATTATGGTAGTCCGGCTATCCGGACACCCCCTAATCTGGGACTCCCTCACCGGCCCTCAACGCAGCCCCCGTTCCAGCCCCCAGCATAAGTTTGTTGCTGCTACCTCTTGAGCATGCGTTGGTTTTCCCTTGAAGAGGAAAGGGTGATGCAACAACGTAGCGTAAGTATTTCCCTCAGTTTTTGAGAACCAAGGTATCAATCCAGTAGGAGGCTACACGCAAATCCCTCGTACCTACACAAACAAATGAGAACCTTGCAACCAACGCGATAAAGGGGTTGTCAATCCCTTCACGGCCACTTGCAAAAGTGAGATCTGATAGAGATAATAAGATAAATATTTTTGGTATTTTTATGATATAGATTGGAAAGTAAAGATTGCAAAATAAAATAGATCGGAAACTTATATGATGGAAAATAGACCCGGGGGCCATAGGTTTCACTAGTGGCTTCTCTCAAGATAGCATAAGTATTACGGTGGGTGAACAAATTACTGTCAAGCAATTGATAGAAAAGTGCATAGTTATGAGAATATCTAGGCATGATCATGTATATAGGCATCATGTCCGCGACAAGTAGATCGAAACGATTTGCATCTAGTACTATTACTCCACACAACGACCGCTATCCAGCATGCATCTAGAGTATTAAGTTCAGGGTAACGCATTAGGCAAGATGACATGATGTAGAGGGATAAACTCAAGCAATATAATATAAAC
Source organism: Triticum dicoccoides (assembly GCF_002162155.2). Taxonomy (NCBI): domain Eukaryota; kingdom Viridiplantae; phylum Streptophyta; class Magnoliopsida; order Poales; family Poaceae; genus Triticum; species Triticum dicoccoides. Next base: position 488,793,274 of record NC_041381.1, on the reverse strand, counting down.
CCCATCTTTTTATCCTTGATAGCAACAATAAAATACGTGCCTTGCTGCCCCTACTATCACTGGGAAAGGACACCGCAAGATTGAACCCAAAGCTAAGCACTTTTCCCATTGCAAGAAAGATCAATCTAGTAGGCCAAACCAAACTGATAATTCGAAGAGACTTGCAAAGATAACAAATCATACGTAAAAGAATTCATAGGAGATTCAAATATTGTTCATAGATAATCTTGATCAACCCACAATTCATCGGATCTTGACAAACACACCGCAAAAAGAATTACATCGAATAGATCTCCAAGAAGATCAAGGAGAACTTTGTATTGAGATCCAAAGAGAGATAACAAGCCATCTAGCTAATAACTATGGACCCCAAAGTCTGTGGTAAACTACTCACACTTCATCGGAGAGGCTATGGTGTTGATGTAGAAGCCCTCCGTGATCGATTCCCCCTCCGGCGGAGTGCCGGAAAAGGCCCCAAGATGGGATCTCACGGGTACAGAAGGTTGCAGCGGTGGAAATAGGGTTTCGTGGTGCTCCTGGATGTTTTCAGGATATATGAGTATACATAGGTGAAGGAAGTCAGTCAGGGGAGCCATGAGGGGCCCATGAGGGTGGGGGCACACCTACCCCCCCCCCCCATAAGCGCGCCCTCCTGCCTCGTGGCCGCCTCATTTCTTTCTCGACGTCCACTCCAAGTCTCCTGGATTGCGTTTGTTCCAATAATAACTCTCCAGAAGGTTTCATTCCGTTTGGACTCCGTTTGATATTCCTTTTCTGCGAAACACCGAAATAGGCAAAAAAACAATTTGGACTGGGCCTCCGATTAATAGGTTAGTCCAAAAAATAATATAAAAGTGTATTGTAAAGCCCATTAAACATCCAAAATAGTTAATATAATAGCATGGAACAATCAAAAATTATAGATATGTTGGAGACGTATCAATTACTCATTTCCCGCTGGCGGGTGTTGGAGTGTGTATCTTCAGTGCTGACCTTGCCGAGTTCGCAGGAGGAGAGCGGCAACAGGAGGAGCTACTGAGGGCCAACCCCTAATATGCCGCCCCCGTCGACCACGCCACCCAGGGGTGGGTCCCTGGCAAGGGCATCCACCAACAAGCCCACGCGCATGGAGTAAGAGGCGGCGAGCATAGTCGCCGGCGGCTCTGTCCCAGCAACGAGTGTTGTCGGGGAGGGAACCACTTCTCCCCAGCTTGCCACAGGTAAGCCGCCTGCCTCCTGTCTCCTGCCGTCTTTGCCATGTGAATTTCTTTCTTTTTCTTGTTCTGAGCTTCGAGTTTAGTTCTGCCCCATTCTCCTTTTTGGTTTCCAGACCCTCTCTCGACGGACCAGACAGACGTCGACACTTTCATTGAGGAGACCGCCAAGGATGCCGAAGCTGAAGCCGCCAATATCGTTGCCGAGGAAGCCGCCAAAGCTGCTGCAGGGGCAACCGTCAGGGCTGCCCCCGAGGAGGCCACCAAGGGGTTTGTCATGGAGGCCAGCAAGGAAACCGGTGACCGTACTGACGACAACTTTGCCACGGGAGAGCCTAGCGCTGCACCGGTCCCGGAGCCCTCAACTGTCGGGGAGAGGGTGATCGATAACCAACCCTCATCCTCTACAGCACCCACTTCGAGCAAGTACTTGAAGGTGGGCGACGATCTGTTCGTCAGCATCCCAGGGACGGCAAACACCGGGGTGCCAACTGAAGGGGAGGTGTTCGATGGCGAGATCCTCGCCGCTGCCAGGCTCCAAGTTGTCAGCAGCGGTACCAAAGAAGACCAGCTCCTTCAGGCCATGAGCACCAATTTATAGAAGCTCCACGCGCTCTACCGCTGATGTATACTACACGACCTTCTTCTTGTAGACGTTGTTGGGCCTCCAAGTGCAGAGGTTTGTAGGACAATAGCAAATTTCCCTCAAGTGGATGACCTAAGGTTTATCAATCCGTGGGAGGCATATGATGAAGATAGTCTCTCCCAAGCAACCCTGCAACCAAATAACAAAGAGTCTCTTGTATCCCCAACACACCCAATACAATGGTAAATTGTATAGGTGCACTAGTTCGGCGAAGAGATGGTGATACAAGTGCAATATGGATGGTAGATATAGGTTTTTGTAATATTAAATTATAAAAACAGCAAGGTAGCAAGTAACAAAAGTGAGCGAAAATGGTATTGCAATGCTTCGAAACAAGGCTTAGGGTTCATACTTTCACTAGTGCAATTTCTCTCAACAATAATAACATAATTGGATCATATAACTATCCCTCAACATGCGACAAAGAGTCACTCCAAAGTCACTAATAGCGGAGAACAAATGAAGAGATTATTGTAGGGTACGAAACCACCTCAAAGTTATTCTTTCCAATCAATCCATTGGGCTATTCCTATAAGTGTCACAAATAGCCCTAGAGTTCATAGTAAAATAACACCTTAAGACACAAATCAACCAAAACCCTAATGTCACCTAGATACTCCAATGTCACCTCAAGTATCCGCGTGTATGATTATATGATATGCATCACAAAATCTCAGATTCATCTATTCAACCAACACAAAAAAACTTCAAAGAGTGCCCCAAAGTTTCTACCGGAGAGTCAAGACGAAAATGTGTGCCAACCCCTATGCATAGATTCCCAAGGTCATCGAACCCGCAAGTTGATCACCAAAAAATACATCAAATGGATCAAAAGAATACCCCATTGTCACCACAGGTATCCCATGCAAGACATACATCAGTTGTTCTCAAATCCTTAAAGACTCAATCCGATAAGATAACTTCAAAGGGAAAACTCAATCCATTACAAGAGAGTAGAGGGGGAGAAAAATCATAAGATCCAACTATAGTAGCAAAGCTCGTGATACATCTAGATCGTGCCAAATCAAGAACACGAGAGAGAGAGAGATCAAACACATAGCTACTGGTACATACCCCCAGCCCCGAGGGTGAACTACTCCCTCCTTGTCATGGAGAGCACCGGGATGATGAAGATGGCCACCGGTGATGATTCTCCCCTCCGGCAGGGTGCCAGAACAGGGTCCCGATTGGTTTTTGGTGGCTACAGAGGCTTGCGGCGGCGGAACTCCCTATCTAGGTTTCTTTTTGGGGGGTTTTGTATTTATAGGAATTTTTGGCGTCGGTCTCACGTCAGGAGGATCTCCGAGTCATCCACGAGATAGGGGGCGCGCCCATGGGGGTAGGGCGTGCCCTCCACCCTCGTGGATGGCTCGGGAATCTTCTAGCCCAACTCTTTTACTTCGGGGGCCTCTTTTGGTCCATAAAAAATCATCAAAAATTGGCATATCAATTGGACTCCGTTTGGTATTCCTTTTCTGTAAAACTCAAAAACAAGGAAAAAACAGAAACTAACACTGGGCTCTAGGTTAATAGGTTAGTCCCAAAAATCATATGAAATAGAATATAAATGCATATAAAACATACAAGATGGATAATATAATGTCATGGAACAATAAAAAATTATAGATACGTTGGAGACATATCAAGCATCCCCAAGCTTAATTCCTGCTCGTCCTCAAGCAGGTAAATGATAAAAACAGTTTTTTGATGTGGAATGCTACCTAACATATTTATCAATGTAATCTTCTTTATTGTGGCAAGAATATTCAGATCCATAAGATTCAAAACAAAAGTTTAATATTGACATAAAAATATAATACTTTTAGCATACTAACAAAGCAATTATGTCTTCTCAAAATAACATGGCCAAAGAAAGCTTATCCCTACATAATCATATAGTTTGGCTATGCTCCATCTTTGTCACAAAAAATATTCAAATCATACACAACCCCGGTTTCCGCCAAGCAATTGTTTCATACTTTAGTATTCTCAAACATTTCAACTTTCACGCAATACATGAGCGTGAGCCATGGACATAACACTATAGGTGGAATAGAATGGTGGTTGTGGAGAAGACAAAAAAGAGGAAGATGGTCTCACATCAACTAGGCGTATTAATGGGCTATGGAGATGCCCATAAATAGATATCAATGTGAGTGAGTAGGGATTGCCATGCAACGGATGCACTAGATCTATAAGTGTATGAAAGCTCAAAAAGAAACTAAGTGGGTGTGCATCCAACTTGCTTACTCATGAAGACCTAGGGCATTTGAGGAAGCCCATCATTGGAATATACAAGCCAAGTTCTATAATGGAAAATTCCCACTAGTATATGAAAGTGACAACATAGGAGACTCTCTATCATGAAGATCATGGCGATACTTTGAAGCACAAGTGTGGAAAAAGGATAGTAGCATTGCCCCTTCTCTCTTTTTCTCTCATTTTGTTTTTGTTTTTCTCGGCCAGTCTTTTTTTAAATTTTTTTTGTCCGAAGTCTCATCCCGACTTGTGGGGGAATCATAGTCTCCATCATCATTTCCTCACTGGGACAATGCTCTAATAATGAAGATCATCACACTTTTATTTACTTACAAGTCAAGAATTACAACTCGATACTTAGAACAAAATATGACTCTATATGAATGCCTTTGGCGGTGTACCAGGATGTGCAATGAATCAAGAGTGACATGTATGAAATAATTATGAACAGTGGCTTTGCCACAAATACGATGTCACCTACATGATCATGCAAAGCAATATGACAATGATGGAGCGTGTCAATAACCGGAACGGTGGAAACTTGCATGGCAATATATCTCGGAATGGCTATGGAAATGCCATAATAGGTAGGTATGGTGTCTGTTTTTAGGAAGGTATATGGTGGTTGTATGGTACCGGCGAAATTTGCGCGGCACAAGAGAGGCTAGCAATGGTGGAAGGGTGAGAGTGCGTATAATCCATGGACTCAACATTAGTCATAAAGAACTCACATACTTATTGCAAAAATCTATAAGTCATCAAAACCAAGCACTACGCGCATGCTCCTAGGGGAAGGGTTGGTAGGAGTTAACCATCGCGCGATCCCGACCTCCACACATAAGGTGGACAATCAAAGAGATACCTCATGCTTCAAATTTGTTACACAACGGTTACCATACGTGCATGCTACTGGACTCACAAACCTCAACACAAGTATTTCTCAAATTCACAACTACACCACTCACATGACTCTAATATCACCATCTTCATATCTCAAAACAATCATAAAGAATCAAACTTCTCATAGTATTCAATGCACTTTATATGAAAGTTTTTATTATATCCCTCTTGGATGCCCATCATATTAGGACTAAATTCATAACCTAAGAAAATTACCATGTTGTTTAAGACTCTCAAAATAATATAAGTGAAGCATGAGAGTTCATCTATTTCTTCAAAATAAAACCACCGCCGTGCTCTAAAAGATATAAGTGAAGCACTAGAGAAAACGACAAACTACTCCAAAAGATATAAGTGAAGAAGAATGAGCAGTCGAATAATTATGCAACTATGTGAAGACTCTCTACCATTTAAGAATTTCAGATCTTGGGATATTATTCAAACAGCAAGCAAAACAAAATAAAACAAAATGACGCTCCAAGCAAAACAAATATCATGTGGTGAATAAAAATATAGCTCCAGGTAAGGTTACCGATGAACGAAGACGAAAGAGGGGATGCCATCCAGGGCATCCCCAAGCTTAGGCTCTTGGTTGTACTTGAATATTACCTTGGGGTGCCTTGTGCATCCCCAAGCTTAGGCTCTTGTCACTCCTTATTCCATAGTCCATTGAATCTTTACCCAAAACTTGAAAACTTCACAACACAAAACTCAACAGAAAACTCATAAGCTCCGTTAGTATAAGAAAATAAATCACCACTTTTGGTACTATTGTGAACTCATTATAAATTCATATTGGTGTAATATATACTTTATTCCAACTTCTCTATGGTTCATACCCTCCGATACTACTTATAGATTCATCAAAATAAGCAAACAACACATAGAAAACAGAAATTGTCAAAAATAGAACAGTCTGTAGTAATCTGTAACTATTGAATACTTATCTAACTCCAAAATTCTGAAATAAATTGGTGACTGGGGAATTTGTCTATTAATATTCTGCAAAAAGAATCAACTTAAAAGCACTCTTCTGTTAAAAATGACAATTATTATCATGAGCACAAAGTTTCTGTTTTTTACAGCAAGATTTCATTAACGTTCACCCAAGTCTTCCCAAAGGTCTTACTTGGCACTTTATTGAAACAAAAGCTATAAAACCTGATTAATACAGTAGCTTAATCATGTGGACACACAAAAACAGTAGGGGTAAATATTGGGTTCTCTCCCAACAAGCGCTTTTCTTTAATGCCTTTTTTGCTAGGCATGATGATGACAATGATGCTCACATAAAAGATAAGAATTGAAACATAACGGGAGCATCATGAAGCATATGACTAGCACATTTAAGTCTAACCCAATTCCTATGCATAGGGATTTTGTGAGCAAACAACTTATGGGAACAAGAATCAACTAGCATAGGAAGTCAAAGCAAGCATAATTTCAAAACTTTAAGCACATAGAGAGGAAACTTGATATTATTGCAATTCCTACAAGCATATATTCCTCCCTCATAATAATTTCCAATAGCACCATGAATGAATTCAACAATGTAACTATCACATAGAGCATTCTTTTAATGAGCCACAAGCATAGAAATTTTATTACTCTCCACATAAGCAAAATTCTTCTCATTAGGAATAGTGGGAGTATCATAAGGAACTCGAATACTATAAATTGTTTCCACATTAAAAGAGTAATATTCAAAAAAGGGTAAACATAATCATTACAAGGTTTATAAATGTAATCATCACTACTTTTTATAGCATAAGTATCATCACAATAATCATTGTAAGTAGCAACTTTGTTCTCATCATAATCAATTGAAACCTCTTCCAAGATAGTGGAATCATTACTAAATAAAGTCATGACCTCTCCAAATCCACTTTTATAATTATCACAATAAGATTCAACACCCTCCAATATAGTGGGATCATTACTTCCTAAAGTTGACACTCTTCCAAACCCACTTTCATCAATATAATCATCATAAATAGGAGGCATGCTATCATCATAATAAGTTTGCATATCAAAACTTGGGAGTTTGAAAATATCATCTTCAATAAGCATCGCATCCCCAAGCTTGGGACAAACATTAATTGCAGCAAATAAATTCTCAAATATGTCATTCTCATCAAACATAGCATCCCCAAGCTTGGGCCTTTTCATATCATAAGCATAATCACTCTCATCATTAATAGTATGGATAGCACCAATAGTATAGCAATTATTACCATCACAATGAGTAATAGGAGCAACATAATTTGGGGGGGATACCTTTTTACCTTTGCTTCTCCGTCTTTTCTTTTTATTCTTCGCATCATGTGTGGGTTTAATCCTCTTTTTGGAGCTCCTTATTAATGAGATTGGTTGAATAGAAATCTCCTCCTCGTTACCTGATTCATCATAAGAAAGAATAGGAGGATATGGGGAAACCTCTTCCCTTTCATTAGTATTCTCTTCATCTTCTATTTGTTTTCTTATCTTTATGCAATTGGCAATATAAGGATTTTCAATGCAATTCACCGCACGATACATATAAATTTCCTCTAGATCAAAATCAAGAACTTTATTAAGGACAAATTCAGGAAGATCCTTAGTTATACTTTTCATTTATTCATAAGCCACAAGCAAACTAAGTTCATTATGATGCGCAAGGGAAATCAAGTCATCACAATTTTTGGACATGATTCGATCATGAAACAATTTGTATTGGAGATTTAAATGATCCATTCATTGCAAAGTTCACAAGGATGGCAAAGAAATTTTAAATTTTCAGCACAGACATCTAGCCTATCTTGCAACAATTTAGTTTCTTAATACTTATGCCTCTTGCAAAATCTATCTTCCCTATTTGGTGTGTACTTGCAAACTCTATGCACTCCACAAAAGTTAACATGCTTATAAGAGACATTTTCATCATGACTACTGCAATAATCATTGGTACTATGGATATTCAAAGAGTTCATACTAACAACATTGCAATCATGCTCATCATTCAAGGATTTAGTGCCAAACATTTTATTGCATTCTTCTTCTAACACTTTGGCACAATTATCGGAATCCTTATTTTCACGAAAGACATTAAAAAGATGAAGCATATGAGGCACCCTCAATTCCATTTTTTGTAGTTTTCTTTTATAGATTAAAGTAGTGATAAAACAAGAAACAAAAAGATTCGATTGCAAGATCTAAAGATATACCTTCAAGCATTAACCTGCCCAGCAGCGGTGCCAGAAAAGAGCTTGATGTCTACTACATAACCTTCTTCTTGTAGACGTTGTTGGGCCTCCAAGTGCAGATGTTTGTAGGACAGTAGAAAATTTCCCTCAAGTGGGTGGCCTAAGGTTTATCAATCCGTGGGAGGCATAGGATGAAGATGGTCTGTCTCAAGCAACCCTGCAACCAAATAACAAAGAGTCTCTTGTATCCCCAACACACCCAATACAATGGTAAATTGTATAGGTGCACTAGTTCGACGAAGATATGGTGATACAAGTGCAATATGGATGGTAGATATAGGTTTTTGTAATCTGAAATTATAAAAGGTAGCAAGTAACAAAAGTAAGCGAAAACAGCATTGCAATGCTTCAAAACAAGGCCTAGGGTTCATACTTTCACTAGTGCAATTTCTCTTAACAATAATAACATAATTGGATCATATAACTATCCCTCAACATGCAACAAAGAGTCACTCAAAAGTACTAATAGCGGAGAACAAATGAAGAGATTATTGTAGGGTACGAAACCACCTCGATGTTATTCTTTCCGATCAATCCATTGGGATATTCCTATAAGTGTCACAAACAACCCTAGAGTTCATAGTAAAATAACACCTTAAGGCACAAATCAACCAAAACCCTAATGTCACCTAGATACTCCAATGTCACCTCAAGTATCCGCGGGTATGATTATTCGATATGCATCACACAATCTCAGATTCATCTATTCAACCAACACAAAGAACTTCAAAGAGTGCCCCAAAGTTTCTACCGAAGAGTCAAGACGAAAACGTGTGCCAACCCCTATGCATAGATTTCCAAGGTCACGGAACCCGCAAGTTGATCACCAAAAGATACATCAAGTGGATCAATAGAATACTCCATTGTCACCACGGGTATCCCACGCAAGACATACGTCAAGTGTTCTCAAATCCTTAAAGACTCAATCGGATAAGATAACTTCAAAGGGAAAACTCAATCCATTACAAGAGAGTAGAGGGGGAGAAACATCATAAGATCCAACTATAGTAGCAAAGCTCGCGATACATCAAGATTGTGCCGAATCAAGAACACGAGAGAGAGAGAGAGAGATCAAACACATAGCTACTGGTACATACCCTCAGCCCCGAGGGTGAACTACTCCCTCCTCGTCATGGAGAGCGCCGGGATGATGAAGATGGCCACCGGTGTTGATTCCCCCCTCCGACAGGGTGCCAAAACATGGTTCCGATTGGTTTTTGGTGGCTACAGAGGCTTGCGGCGGCTGAACTCCCGATCTAGGTTTCTTTTCGGTGGTTTCTGTATTTATAAGAATTTTTGGTGTCGGTCTCACATCAGGGGGGTCTCCGAGTCATCCGCGAGATAGGGGGGCATGCCCTCCACCCTCGTGGATGGCTCGGGACTCTTCTGGCCCAACTCTTTTACTTCGGGGGCTTATTTTGGTCCATAAAAAATCATCAAAAATTGGCACATCAATTGGACTCCGTTTGGTATTCCTTTTCTCTAAAACTCAAAAACAAGGAAAAAACAGAAACTCGCACTAGGCTCTAAGTTAATAGGTTAGTCCCAAAAATCATATAAAATAGCATATAAATGCATATAAAACATCCAAAGATGGATAATATAATAGCATGGAACAATCAAAAATTATAGATACCTTGGAGACGTATCAACCGCGCCCGCAAGGACAAGGCGGACTCCAGGATGGCGGCCATGGACATGGTGGAAGGATATTTCCAAGAGCGTGTCGCTCAAATGCAAACCTAGTTTACTGAGGCCCAACAAGATTTGATGGTCGCCCAGGATCAGCTGAGCGAGCGCTGACAAGAGCTCCTCCTGAAGCAAGCTAAGATCAAGAAGGCTCAAGAGGTGGCGACTGCGCAGGCCGCCAAGGATGAAGCTGACTAGAGGCAGCGCCGCATTTTGCTTGATGCCCCGGAGGAAGACCTTGTCGCTCATGAATAGGCGCTCGCCGCCAAGCTCCACGGCAAGGACGAAGAGGTAAAAAAGCTTGTTGCGCAGCAAACCCAGGAGCTGAAGCAGGAGCACAAAAGCACACTTGATGCTCTGGCCCTAGACCATGCTAGCAAGCTGAAGGAGGCTATTGACAGTTCTGAGGCCGCAGAGGCTGCCAAGAATGAGCTATCCAGCAAGGTGGAGAAGCTGGAGCTAGAGCTGGAGGAGCTGAAGAAGGAGATCTTGACGCTGAAGGATAACAGGGACAAGACTGTCCGCACCTTGGTGGATTTGCAGGTCACCATCTCCAACAAGACCAAGCTACTCTCCGAGGCCAACGATTCCATCACCTATCTGAAGCTGAAGCTGGACACCTTGGAGGGTACACTCTCGGAGACCAGGGCCTGTGAAAAGGCCCTGATCAAGGACCTCACGGATGAGAAACAGCTGCTTCAGAGTGCCGCCGCCACCCACAATGACTTTGTGGATGGCACGAAGCTCTAGACCAGCCGCCTTGGTGACGTTGCAGAGAGGCTCGCCATGCAGCTGTCTATCATGGGCATGCCAAGCTTCAGGTTCTCCCAGGAGGTGAATGTGAGCGAAAGTGCCAGGCTGACCTTGTTCTTTGAGCATGTCCTCGATGCCCTGGTGCTGCTCCACTCCAACTGAGCGACTTATCTGGCCAACGAGGCCCGGAAGCTTTGCCGGGGTGCCCTTCTCAAGGTGCTCACCAAGGTGCCGTACTGGAACCCCAACGTTGACTTCACCAATGCGCTCGAGAGCTTGCCAGAGGATGTGGACCTCGAGGCGCTCAAAGAGCATATTGAGCCCATCATCACCTGCGTTGACGGAGTCAAGAGGCTGGAGGGCCAGCGCTGGGATTAGCCACTTCATTTCTCATCGCTGTTGCGAATTCGTACCCAAGAGGATTTCATCTCAAGTTAGAACTGTGGCAACCATTGATGTATAACTTGCTATGCTTTGAACTGAATGCATGTTATCTTCCTGTTTGATCTCTTTTTGTATGTACTACACCCTACGCTTAGTTGGATAGGCTTGCCGGCGCGCACACCCTTGCCACGAGCGCTTTGAGGAACGGATCTTTAGCAGCCTGCTGGGGGTTTCGCTGCCGGCAAGGCACCTTGCCATTCTTAGTGTAGCAACCTAAGCTGTTGAGCGGACTCGAAACAGAACAAGGGCGCTACACATTGTGGCAGGGTTCCTTCGCGTGCAGGTTTTCCATACAAGAACCAAAACCATTCGAGGAAAATAACCTTACAAAAAAGGAAATCACTCAAGGTTCAGCGTGACTTAGCTTTTTGTTGCTGCGCGGACCATCGTCGAGGATGCAGACGACACCACTCGCCTGGCTGCTAGTACCAGAATAGTGTGGATGGTCTTGATCTCCTCCGCCACCAGCGTCTGCCTCGTCGCCTGTTCGCGCTAGCACAGGTAGACCGGCTCCAGACGAACCGATCGTCGTGATCGTCTTCTTCTTCGGAGCCATGGTGATGAAGAAACTGGTGTACTAACTACTAGACCAGATTTGCACCACTTCTGCCCCCAACCTGGCGCGCCAAAGATGTCGGGGAAACGCCACCTATGGGATCACGAGGATCCCTTCTACGGTTGGCGGGGAGAGAGTTGGACAAAGAGCATGTCTGGTGGTCAGCACGATGGTTTTTTACCCAGGTTCGAGCCGCTAAGGAGCGTAAAACCATAGTCCTCCTTGAGGTGTATATTTAGTGTTCTTGAGTTCTTAGACTAGATGTTATGCATGCCCAGTCCAAAAAGTCTGAATTCTCCTCCGATACACCTCGGGCCTCCTTTTATATTCAAAGGGGTTGCCACAGTGTCACACAGGAGGTGTAAAGTAGCTGCAGTGTACAAGCTTATCACTGACATCGTAGGACAAAGCGCATTTAATGTGCTGCTTATGTGCCCTCCAACTTTATTGGGGATGGTAACAGAAATTGTCACGTCTGTTGCCGCCTCTCCCCGTCTTGACACATGTCCAGGATGACAAGGCATGCAACACCAGGCTAGATGGCTAGCCGCTGTGGTGGCACGATGGCAGGACCTTCGTGAAGATCTGCATGCCACCACGCAGGTGCTTGCTTAGTTAGCCTAGAATCTGCATGCCACCACACAGGCATCTCCCTAGTTGGCAAGCTGGTCGTTGCGCTGGAACGCCAGTGAGGTGGAGAAACCTTGTCGGGTGCGGGCCTGGCTGTGGCCCCGTAATTGTCCTCGGCAAGGGTCTTGCCGGGGTTTCGCAGTCGTCCCTGGCAAGGGCCTTGTCGGAGGTATCTGTCTTCTGGCCTCCATGTAGCCCTGCAGGCCACCAGTCTTCACAAAGATCTGCATGCTACTATGCACGCGCCCCTGAATCTTGGCCTTGACATTGTCGATGGTGCCAGAGCCCTCAGCTTCAAGGGTGGTAGACTTGCTGGTGCTTCGCAAGCTACCCTAGCAAGGCTCCTACAGGGGCTACGTAGGCCCCCGGCAAGGGTGTTGCCAGGTGAAGCCTAGCTTCTCTTCTATTCTTTATTCATCGGCTTGAATGCTTTTCCAGGTAGTCTAGTATGTCGCCTTCTACTGCCCTGCCAACCCTTGCCGCGGGTGTGGCTACAACTACCCGTGCACAAGTAAGGGGTACAGAAGGGCCCATACTTATGTACACCGACATCTTGCCTCAACGCGAACAGTTCATCTGAGTCAATCGCATGCCGTATATCACACACACCTTGATCTTCCTAACCGTTTCTTTTGTGTTGCCTAATCACAAACAGTTCATCCGAGTGAACTGTATGTTGTATATCACACACACCTTCATCTGGCTGCCTGTTTCTTTTCTTCCTCCTCATCGCAAATAGTTAATTGAACTGAACCGTATGCCTTGCATCGCACACGGAACCAAAATCTGAACCGTCTTTGATGCATCCGTCATGGCAAATGTTTTGCACCTTTTTTGATGGTTTTTTACACCACCGTTTGCGATTATTGCATCGCACACAGTTTCTTTGAAGGGTCTCTGATCGTAGTGTCGCGTTAGCAGCATCCTGTAGTAGTGGTAGCTCCTCAATCCACCGCCTGACGTGCTTCTGCGGCGTATCAAAGGTTCTTGTCTTGAGTCCATGCAACACTTCAACGTTTCCCTCTCAGCTTGTCCATTGATCCAGGGGTGTGCCATAGAGGCGAATGAGATCTTGCATCCGAGGACATGAACATATTGCATGAAGGCGCGGCTCATGAACTGGGTGCCATTGTCAGTGATGATCCTTGGCGGAACTCCAAAACAACACACCAGATCTTTCAAGAACTTGATAGCTGATTGGGCAGCCACCTTTCTCACGACAGTCACTTCCGGCCACTTTGTGAACTTGTCGATGGCAACGAACAAGAGTTCAAAGTCCCCGATTGCTCTGGGGAAGGGGTTGAGATATCGAGCCCCTAGACTGAAAATGGCCATGATAGAGGGATTGTCTAAAGAGCTTGGGCAGGCAAGTGAGTTTTCTTGGAATGGAACTGGCAGGCTTCACACTTAGTGACTAGCTTGACCGCATCTTGGAGGGTTGTGGGCCAATAGAATCCTTGCCAGAATGCTTTCCCAACTAATGCCCTTGATCCAATGTGGGATTCACACATTCCTTTGTGTATCTCAGCCAGCAGTTCCTTTCCTTCTTATCGGCAGATGCACTTCAATTTCACACCGTTGGGCCTCCTTCTGTACAGAGTGTCATCGACAAACTGATACATATTGTCCCTCTGGGCTACTTTTTCAGCCTCGTCTTGGTCGCCGGAAAACTCTCCGGTTTGGAGGAAGTGGACAATGTGCCTTGCCCAAGTTGGAGCCTGGGGATCGGCAACAAGGACTAACAACACCTCATTTGTTGTGGGAGCACCAACCTCATATGCGGGGTCCATGTGCCCGGCTGGAGGGGGTGGTCCGGCAGGCTGCGAGGAGTTGTTTCCGGCAGGGTCTCTGCCGGGAGTGACGACTCTACCGGGAGAGGCTTACCTGTGTCCAACTTTCTCCTTTTCCGGGCCATTGTTTCTGGGGATACGGAGGGTTGAGTAAGATGGAGAACAAAAGTTCATGGTTCCACAAGAAGCTTCTGCGCAACACATTTTGACATATGATCAGCTATGTTGTTTTCGGCACGGGGTACGTGCCTTGTTTGCAATCCGTCAAAGTGCTCCTCCAATCTTCTCACTTCCTTGACGTATGCCTCCATCAATGGACTTTGATAATCTTTGTTGACTTGTCTCACCACCAGCTGTGAATCTCCTCGAATGATCAGCTTCTTAATTCCCAATTCTGCCGCAATCCTGAGCTCGGCAAGGAGCCCTTCATACTCCGTTGTATTGTTGGTTGCTTCTTCCCGGGAAAATGCATTTGGACTATGTACTTCAAGTGCTCCCCGGAGGGGGCGACAAGAAGCACGCCAGTCCCTGCACCTTGTAGGGAAAAAGCACCATCAAAATACATAATCCATTCTTGGGGTGATTCCTTGCTGGGGATAACCGTCTCTGTCACTTCCTCATCAGGGATTGGCATCCATTCTGCAATAAACTCTGCCAACGCCCTGCTCTGGACAGTTAATGTGCTTTCAAACTTCAAACCGAAGCTGGATAGCTCCAAAGCCCACTCCTCTATTATGCCGGTAGCCTCTGGGTTTCAGAGTATCCGTTGCAATGGGAAACGAGTAACAACCATGATCTCATGGGCTTGTAAGTTGTGGTGCAGTTTCCTTGAGGCCATGATGAGACCAAAAATCAACTTTTGCATGCTAGAGTACCTCGATCTAGCCCCCTGTAACAAGGAGATGACGAAGTACACTGGGCGCCGCACCACTTTCTTCCTTGCCAAGTCCTTGGGGTTGCTCTCGTTGCCGCGCTCACTGCTGTCCTGAACCTTATCTCACTCTGTCGGTCTCTGTTCACTCTCTGACTCATCTGCTTCTCATTGTGCTACCAAGGCTGCAATGACCACTTGGCTGATTGCCGCTAAGTATAGCAGAAGCGACTCCCAGGCTTTGGGAGCAACCAAGGTAGGCATAGAGGGCAGGTAGGCCTTCAACTCTTGTAAAGTTGCATCTGCTTCCGGGGTCCATTTCGTAGGACATGCCTTCTTCAAAATTTTGAAGAATGGTAGGGCATGCTCGGCAGACTTGGAGATGAATCTGCTTAGCATAGCAACACATCCCGCCAGGCGCCTACGTCCTTAACTGTCCTTGGCGCTTGGATCTGCTCAATGGTCTTGATCTTGTCGGGATTAGCTTCGATCCCCCTGTGGGACACAAAGTACCCAAGCAGCTGCCGGAAGGAACGCCAAACACACACTTCTCTGGGTTGAGCTTCAAGTTGATCTTGCGTAGGTTTGCAAACGACTCCTCCAAATCCTGGATGAGAGTTGTTCTGTCCTTGGTTTTGACCACAATGTCATCCATATAAGCTTCAATGTTTTTGTGCAGCTGAGGTTCAAAACCAATCTGGACTCCCCTTGCAAAAGTGGACCCGACACTCTTTAATCCAAATGGCATGCAGATAAAGCACTACGTACCACATGGAGTGATGAACGACGTCTTCTCCCCATCTTCTTTGGACATTAAGATCTGGTGATATCCAGAATATGCATCTAGAAATGAGAGAAAATCACAGCCTGAAGTGGAATCCACAATCTGATCAATACGCAACAAGGGAAATGGGTCCTTCGGGCAAGCCTTGTTGAGATCTGTGAAATCAATGCACAGCCTCCACTCCCCGTTTGCCTTCCGGACCACCACTGGGTTTGCTAGCCAAGTGGGATGCAGCACTCCTCTGACCAAACCAGCCGCTTCAAGATTCTTGATCTCTTCTACAATAAACGGTTGCCTCTCTAAGGCCTGGTTCCAGACTTTCTGTTTAATAGGTCTGGCATGTGGGCAGACAGCAAGGTGGTGCTCGATTACCTCCCTGGGAACACCAGGGATATCAGATGGTTGCCAGGCAAACACATTGATATTCGCCCGCAGGAAGGCAACAAGCACACTTTCCTATTTATCATCGAGGGCGGCGCTGATAGTGAAAGCACCATCAACGCCAGCCAGCCCTGCCGGGACCTTTTTCACTTGGGGTGCAACAACCTTGGATCTCTTGTTGTTGGAACACTACGACACGTCATAAACGGGTGACGTGCACTCGGTGGGGGCATGCTTCCCGGACTCTTTGTCGGAGGTCCTACAATCCCTCTTCTTTCCTTTACTTTCCTTGGCGGGAACCACTGCTGCCACTGCCACTGCCTTTGCCACGACCGTGTCCCGGTTCATCTTGTCCACACAAATGATTGCAGCCTTCTCATCTGATGGGATGGCGAGAACTCCGAGTGGCCCAAGCATATTCAGCGTGTTGTAGGCATAGTGGGATGCCGCCATGAATTTAGCCAGAGCCGGGCGTCCAAGAATCCCATTGTACGGCAGGGGAAGATCAAGCACGTCAAACACAATCTTCTCAGTCTGCTAGTTCAGTTCTCCCCCAAATGTTACCGGCAACATGATCTTTACCTTAGGATGACTCCTGTCAGGATTAACTCCTTGAAATGTGTCGGTAACCTCTAGCTCCTCCTCTTCTATCTAAAGCTTGCCGATAACTGCTAGGGAAATCAAATTCAGTTTAGGCCTGCCGTCCACCAACATATTCGTGACCTTGTGGTTGCGAATCGTTGGAGAAACCAACAGTGGAAGGCACCCTACCGCAATGGTACGGCTAGGCTGATCCTCCTCGTCAAAGATGATGGGTGTACGGGACCATTTGAGCGGCTTCCAAGCCTCTGGCGCTTGTTCCACGGCATTGACTTCTCACACCCACCGCTTCAGCTGGCGGTGAGAGGTGTGCAGAGATGCACCCCTGTCAATGCACAGGGAGTCAATGGCTTTCTGAAACTCTTGCCCACTGGTTTACTCTTCATCCCCTCTATCACTCTCATCATCACAGGCTTCCTTCTCTCGACCCCTGGTGGGTTTTCCTATGTTCCGAAAGGGCTTACCGGGGCGATTTGCTTCACCGCCTCGGCCCTTGCCGCCAGCAACATTCTGACCCTTTTCCTTATCGCACTTCTCATACTCTACTCTTTGTCTCTTGACCAATTGCTCAACCTGATAGCACTCTTGAAGGTCGTGGCCCTTGGTCTGATGGATCTTGCAGTATGGCCCATCGCCCTTGCCGGCCTTCTCGGCAGCCGCAGCTTCTCGGCAATCACCGCACACGGCAGTCTCCTTGCCGGGGACCTCAGTCTTGGCGATCTTGCCGGTATTAGGGGTGCCTGATCCTTCAACAGTCATCACATCCTTATCCCTCTGATTCTTACTGCACTTCTTGCTCTTCTTCTGACTGGTTGATTCATCATCATCCTCTGAATCAACATTGATGCAATCTTCCTCTCCGGGCAACTTCCTTCCCTCCTCCATCCGAGCACACTTATCCACTAATGTGTAGAGCTCCTTCATAGTCTTGGGCAACCGCATGTTCATCTTAGAATGAATCCGGCGGTTGCGCACATTGGAATGGAAGGCACCTATCGCAGCAGTTGGATGGATATTTGGAATATTTCTATGAACTTTGCTGAATATCTATAAATACTTATGGAGGGTTTCTCCTTCCAACTATTGGAGAAGATGTAGGCCGCTGGGTCGGCCCGGCTCATGGTGGCCACTGGTGAAGGCACCGATGAACTCATGGCACAGGTCTGCCCATGACGAAATGAAGTTCTCCGGCAGGTGCATCAGCCAAGACCTCACATTGGGCTTGAGTGCCAAAGGGAAGTAGTTGGCGAACACCTTCTCGTCTCTTCCCCCGGCAGCCTGAACAACGATGGTGTAGATGCTCAGGAAGTCTTCCGGACTCAGCCTTCCATCATACTCCCTTCATTCCTTTATCTAAGGTGTATTATTTTTGGTACGGTGACCAATGCACATAATTATGGACGTGTTAGGACGAAATTACCCTTGGCAAATTTATTGGTTAGTGGCAAGTAAATCAGTTAGTATAGGAAAGTAAAATATAAATGCAATCGACATAGAGATAGTTTCCTTCTTTTGCTACAAGGAGAGATACAGACAATCAGAAGAGAGATACTTTCCTTTTTCTAGAAGGCTAACAAGGGAATTATGAGGAATTAGAAGAAATACACCTTACATTCTGGAATTTTATCAAAAAACAAATACACCTTATATAAAGGAATGGAGGGAGTACTTCTCAGGTATCTCTGGCTTGAATGTGTGAACGGATGGCCAACGGACTTGCTGCAGCTCACGAGTAAAGGCAGGGCAGCCAACCTCGAAAGGTAGGTGCCTGCCAATACCGAGCACAAGCTCGTCGATGTCGGGGTCATCGCATCCGTCGATTCGGCGGAGGTCGTTGCGGCGTTGCTCAACGATGCACATGTCTCCTATCCACCTCTCCTCCGGTGTTCCTCGTTGGCCTGGACATGCTCGAGGGTCAGAGAGGCCATCGAGACATCATCGGGGTCTTGATTTGGTCGCGCTCACGCTGGCTGCCGTGGCAGGGTCTGCATCGTGGGGATGCCCCCCTCCGTATGGGCAGCAGCATGAGCCATCATCGTCGCTTGGGGAGACCGTGGCGGGTCAGCTCATCGTGAGCCCCCGGCTTCGGCAAAACCAAGCAGACTTTGGATGGTGGCACGCCATTCGTCCATCTACTCGGTCGCCGGTACAAACCTCAACAGCAGCCGAGCCTGCCATGGCCTCTGAGGCTGTACTTGGCATGGATGATGATGAAGTCGATCATGCCGGTGCTCGGCTCCTGACGGAGCCAGCAGCGGCAGCATCGCTCCCCCACTATTGTGGTGTAACCACCTGGATGTCAGGGTGGTGCGGCGAAGGTGCTCGAGGGCCAGCGGCTCCATTGGGCGTAGCGGCTCAGTCGACTCGCTTGGGGGAAAGCGCACGCACAACGATCGCGCCTGTGACAAGACCGGCCGAAAGGTGGCGGTTCACCCTAGACCGAGTGCCATCACTGCGGTTGTGCCCGTCGGCGAGCGGAGCATGGCCATCGAGGTGTTGCTGGTATTGCTCTCCTCCGGTGCCTCCTGTTCCTGTGTCGGTCGTGGGGGAAGTGGTGGCCGCATCGCCTGCTCCGACCACATCCCCAACAGCGTCAGCATCCTCGTGCGTCTCCGTGCCCCCCACAGCATTGGAAGCCGCGGGCGGTGGAGCCTTCGAGGTGGAGGGACGAGCCGAAGAAGCGGGTTTCTTCTTGGGCGCCATGGTCGATGGTGTCGTCTAAGATGTAGATGGCGATGAAGGCGACGCGCTGCTCACGTCTTCAAGTTTGCACAAGCGATCCCCCTACCTGGCGCGCCAAAGATGTCGGAATAAACCACAGCTACCTATGGGACCAGGATGGCCCCTTGCTGGTTTGGCAGGAGGGCGTTGCGTTGCACAAAGAGCAGACGAACGTGAGGCAACATGACAGAGATCACACGGGCAGTTTTACCCAGGTTTGGGCCGCCGGGAAGCGTAAAATCCTACTCCTGCTTTGGTGGATTGATGGTGGAAATGTGGTGGTGGAGCATAGTACACTTGTCCGGCAAGGGTTGCCTCAGGGCGGCAGCGACTACGCGCGTACAAGGGTGTGAGTTATCCAACCTTCTAACCTCTCGAATCCCTTCTACCATTACCATGGGCCTCCTTTTATAGGTTAAGGGGTCACCACAGTGGCAAATCAGTCATTAGACACTGATAAGATAGCAAATAGTGTTATCATACCTAACTCTGCAGGCTGACAGGGCGCATTTAATGTGTCACTTAACGTCACGTCATTGGTTCCCCGGCAAGGTTTGTCGGGCTATCTTGCCAGCTCCACGCCTGCTCGTCTGATACGTCATAGGACGGGTGTTAACTATGGGTTTTCGGGTAGAAAGGGGCTGCCATGTGGTGAATGGCTGCCACTTAATCACTCTGCGGCTCGACACCGCACTAATCGATGACGTGAGTCGTGGTGGAGTGGTTGGTAAGGTGGTTTGGCCTTCGCAATTCCCAGCAAGCCCAGCCGGGACGCCTTGGTCATCTTCTTCTAGGGGTGGGCTCTCCCCTTGCCGGGCTCGCCTACCCAGCAAAGGAGGCCTTTCTCTCGATGATATTTTGCTTCTCGGGCTTGGTCTTGGTCCCGCTGATCTGCTTGTTGGTCCTTCGAATCTCTTGGTTTCTTGTACTCTATCTTGGGTTGGTGCTTCAATCTTGATCCCGTGTGTATGCATAGTCAGGGCAACAGACCCAGGGTTTGTTGCACCAACAGGTAATCATAAGTGGGTTGCTTGCATCATATTTTCCTACTGATATTTATAATGTTTTTGATCATTATAACACTTTAGGATGCAATTATAATGCCTTTCTCTCTTAATTTGCAAGATTTACACAAAGAGGGAGATTCCCGACAGCTGGAATTCTCGACCTGGAAAAGCTACATTAGAGATACCTATTATGTAGAACTCCAAATGAACGGAAATTTCGCGAAGAAATTTTATGTTATATATAAAAAATACTGGAGCAAAGAAGTACCAGAGGAGGGCCACCAGCTGCCCACAAGGAAACAGGGCGCAGCCACCCCCTGGGTGCGTCCTAATGCCTTGTGGGTCCCATAGCTAGCCTCCGACCCCCATCTTCTATTATATGAATGGTTTTGACCTAGAAAAACTTAAGAGTGGACTTTTGGGAAGAAGCACTGTTGTGTTAAGCGGAACCTGGGCATGAGCACTTTTGCTCTCCGGTGAAGCGATTCCACAGGGGACACTTCCCTCGGGGAGGGGAAATCGAAGCCATCGACATCACTAACAATCCTCTCATCATGGGAGGACTAATCTTCATCAACATCTTCACCACCACCATCTCATATCAAACCCTAGTTCATCTCTTGTATTCAATCTTTATCTCAAATCCTTGATTCGTACCTGTGGGTTGCTAGTAGTGTTGATTACATCTCGTAGTTGATGCTAGTTGGTTTATTTGGTGGAAGATTATATATTCAGATACTTGATGATATTCAATACCTCTCTGATCTTGAACATGAATATGATTTGTGAGTAGTTACTTTTGTTCTTGAGGACATTAGAGAAGTCTTGTTATAAGTAATCATGTGAATTTGGTATTTGTTCAATATGTTGATGATGTGTATGTTGTTGCTTCCTTTAGTGGTGTCATGTGAACGTCGACTACATGACACTTCACCATACTTGGGCCTATGGGAAGGCGTTATGGAGTAATAAGTAGATGATGGGTTGCTAGAGTGACAGAATCTTAACCCTAGTTTTTGTGTTATTCCATAGGCTGATTTGGATCCATATCTTTCATGCTATGGTTAGATTTATCTTAATTCCTCTTTCATAGTTGCGGATGCTTGCGTGAGGGGTGATACGTCTCCAACATATCTATAATTTTTTATTGTTCCATGCTATTATATTATCTGTTTTGGATGTCTTATATGCATTAATATGCTATTTTATATTATTTTTGGAACTAACCTATTAACCTAGAGCCCAGTGCCAGTTCCTGTTTTTTCCTTGTTTTTGAGTTTCGCAGAAAAGGAATACCAGACGGAGTCCAAACAGAATAAAACCTTTGCGGTGATTTTTCTTGGACCAGAAGACAACCAGGAGACTTGGAGATGAAGTCGGAGGAGCCATGAGGCGGCCACAAGGACTGAGGGCGCCCCCCCACCCTATTAGGCCCCCCTTGACCCTTCTGGCCTAATTCTTTCACCTTAATATTCCCATATATCCCCAAACCACCATAGGCATCCACAGAAACAATTTTCCGCTGCCGCAACCTTCTGTACCCGTGAGATCCCATCTAGGGACCTTTTCCGGCACCCTGCCGGAGGGGGATTCTATCACGGACGGCTTCTATGTCAACCCTATTGCCCTTCCAATGAAGCGTGAGTAGTTTACCATAGACCTACGGGTCCATAGCTAGTAGCTAGATAGCTTCTTCTCTCTCTTTGATTTTCAATACCATGTTCTCTTCGATGTCTTGAATCTATTCGATGTAATACTTTTTTGCGGTGTGTTTGCCGAGATCCGATGAATTGTGGATTTATGATCAGCTTATCTATGAATATTATTTGAATCTTCTCAGAATTCTTATATGCGTGATTTGGTATCTTTGTAGTTCTCTTCGGACTATCAGTTTGGTTTGGCCAACTAGATTGGTTTTTCTTGCAATGGGAGAAGTGCTTAGCTTCGGGTTCAATCTTGCGGTGTACTTTCCCAGTGACGGTAGGGGCAACAAGGCACGTATTGTATCGTTGACATCTAGGATAAAAAGATGGGGTTCTCATCATATTGCTTGAGTTAATTCCTCTACATCATGTCATCTTTCTTAATGTGTTACTATGTTCTTCATGAACTTAATACTCTAGATGCAGGAAGGAATCGGTCGATGTGTGGAGTAATAGTAGTAGATGAAGAATCTTTTCGGCCTACTTGACACGGACGTGATGCCTATACTCATGATCATTGCCTTAGATATCGTCATAACTTTGCACTTTTCTATCAATTGCTCGGCAGTAATTTGTTCACCCACCGTATTATTTTCTATCTTGAGAGAAGCCTCTAGTGAAACCTATTGCCCTCGGGTCTATTTTCCATCATATTAGTTTCTGATCTTCTATTTTCCATCGTATTAGTTTCCGATCTACTATTTTGCAATCTTTTACTTTCATATCTATAAACCAAAAATATTTACTTTATCGTTTATTTATCTCTATCAGATCTCACTTTTGCAAGTAACCGTGAAGGGATTGACAATCCATTTATCGCGTTCTGTGCAAGTTGTTTGATTGTTTGTGCTGGTATTCGGTGATTTGTGCGCTATCTCCTACTGGATTGATACCTTGGTTCTCAAACTGAGGGAAATACTTATCTCTACTTTGATGCATCACCCTTTCCTCTTTAAAGGAAAAACCAACGCAAGCTCAAGAAGTAGCAGGAAGAATTTATGGCGCCATTGTCGGGGAGATCTACGCCAAGTCAAGACAAATCAAGTACCCATCATAAACTCTCATCTCTTGCATTACATTATTCGCCATTTGCCTCTCGTTTTCCTCTCCCCCACGTCTAAAATGATTTTTGAAAAGATTTTTCTTTTTATTCACCCTTCTTTCGTTCATCTTTTCATTTGCCTTTTCTTTGCTTGTGTGCCATCTGTCTTCTATTTTGCTTACATCTTCGCTTGCTAAAAATCTATTGATATGGATCCTCATCCACTTGCTAATATTTTTAAAGGATCCAATTGTGATGAACCAATTGCTAGTGAGTTGAGTGCACTAGATTATATTTATGAGGTTTTGCTTGAAATTCATGAATCTGAAATTTTTGATGAAGTGTTGAAAGAAGGAAATTATAAAGTGATTCATGATAACTCCTTCAATGAAAAGCATGATTGCAATGATGTTATTATAAATTCTATTAATGTCAGTTGTGCTAAAAATATGCAAAACCCTAAGCTTGGGGATGCTAATTTTGCTATGTCTACTACTTGTTGCAATGATCATGATAGGGGTGATTCTTCTTATGATCTTGAAAACTTATTTAAGCCCCATGATGGATATGGGATTGACAATAATGTTTGTAATAATATTGAAAGTGGGTTTGGAAGAGTGTCAACTTTAGATCCCACATATTTGGAGAATGTTCAATCTTATTATTATTTTTTGATAAAAGTGGGTTTGGAGAGGTTATGACTTTAGCTAATGTTAATCCCACTATTTTGGAAGAGTGTCAACTTCGCATGCTTATGGATCGTGTTGAGAATATGTTATGTGATAGCTATATTGTTGAATTTGCTTATGATCCTACATGTAATTACTATGAGAGAGGAAAATATGGTTGTCGAAATTTTCATGTTACTAAATTACCTCTCTTCATGTTGAAATTGCTATCGTCTCTTTCTTCTTCCTTGCATATGCTAGTTTTTGCTTGCCTTGATAATTTGTTTGCTTACAAAATGCCTATGCATAGGAAATATGGTATACTTAGATGTGTTTGTCATGTGTTTTATGATGCTCTCTTTATGCTTCAATTCTTCTCTTTTATGTGAGCATGATTGAAATTATCTATGCCTAGCTAAGGGCGTTAAACAATAGCGATTGTTGGGAGGCAACCCAATTTTATTTTTGTTCTTTGCTTTTTGCTCCTGTTTTTCTTTGAATAATTCATCTAGCCTCTGGTTAGATGTGGTTTTGTGTTTTAATTAGTGTTTGTGCCAAGTAAGACCTTTGGGATGGCTTACGGTGATAATTGTTTTAATCTTGCTGAGAAACAGAAACTTTTCCGCCCAGGAAAATAATTTTCATAATTCACAGAAGCATGTTTTTGATATTATTCTTTTTGCACTGGATTGGTACATGAATTTCCCAGATTGTCCATATATTTCAGAATTTTTGGAGTTACAGAAGTATTCGAAGTTTCCAGATTGCTATAGACTGTTTTGTTTTTGACAGATTTTGTTTTCTTTGTGGTGTTTACTTATTTTGATGAATCTATGGGTAGTATCGGGCGGTATGAACCATGGAAAAGTTGGAATACAGTATATATTACACTAATATAAATAAATAATGAGTTCACAACAGTACCATAAAGTGGTGATTTATTTTCTTATACTAACAGAGTTTATGAAATTTTTCTGTTGAGTTTTGTGTTGTGAAGTTTTCAAGTTTTGTGTAAGGATTTGATGGACTGGAATAAGGAGTGGAAAGAGCCTAAGCTTGGGGATGCCCAAGGCACCCCAAGGTAATATTCAAGGACAACCAAGAGCCTAAGCTTAGGGATGCCCCAGAAGGCATCCCCTCTTTTGTCTTCGTCTATCGGTAACTTTACTTGAGGCTATATTTTTATTCACCACATGATATGTATTTTGCTTGGAGCATCTTGTATGATTTGAGTCTTTGCTTTTTAGTTTGCCACATCATCCTTGTTGTACACACCTTTTGAGAGGGACACACATGAATCGTGATTTATTAGAATACTATATGTGCTTCACTTATATCTTTTGAGATAGGCAATTTTGCTCTAGTGCTTCACTTATATCTTTTTAGAGAACGACGGTGGTTTTATTTTATAAAAATTGTTGAACTCTCATGCTTCACTTATATTATTTTGAGAGTATCTTTATACAGCATGGTCATTTTCTTTGGTTATAAATTTAGTCGTAATATGATAGGCATCCAAGAGGGATATAATAAAAACTTTCATAAAAAGTGCATTGAATACCATGAGAAGTTTGATTCCTTATGACTGTTTTGAGATATGAAGATGATGATATTAGAGACATGCTAGTGGAGTGATTGTTAATTTGAGAAATACTTGTGTTGAGGTTTGTTATTCCCATAGCATGCACGTATGGTGAACCGTTATGTAACGAAGTTGGAGCATGAGGTGTTTATTGATTGTCTTCCTTATGAGTTGCGGTCGGGGACGAGCAATGGTCTTTTCCTACCAATCTATCCCCCTAGGAGCATGCGTGTAGTACTTTGTTTTGACGACTAATAGATTTTTGCAATAAGTATGTGAGTTCTTTATGACTAATATTGAGTCCATGGATTATACACACTCTCACCCTTCCACCATTGCTAGCCTCTCTAGTACCGCACAACTTTCATCGGTACCATACACCCACCATATACCTTCCTCAAAATAGCCACCATACCTAGCTATTATGGCATTTCCATAGCCATTCTGAGATATATTGCCATGCAACTTTCCACCGTTCCGTTTATTATGACACGCTTCATCATTGTCATATTGCTTTGCATGATCATGTAGTTGACATCATATTTGTGGCAAAGCGACCTTTCATAATTCTTTCATACATGCCACTCTTGATGCATTGCTCATCCCGGTACACCACCGGAGGCATTCATATAGAGTCATATTTTTGTTTTAAGTATCGTGTTGTAATCTTTTGAGTTGTAAGTAAATAGAAGTGTGACGATCATCATTATTAGAGCATTGTCCCATGTGAGGAAATAAAAAAAGGGAGGCCAAAGAATCCAAACAAAAAAATGAGAGAAAAAGAGAGAAGGGGCAATGTTACTATCCTTTTTCCACACTTGTGCTTCAAAGTAGCACCATGGTCTTCATGATAGAGAGTCTCCTATTTTGTCACTTTCATATACTAGTGCGTTTTTTTCATTATAGAACTTGGCTTGTATATTCCAACGATGGGCTTCCTCAAATCGCCCAAGGTCTTCATGAGCAAGCAAGTAGGATGCTCACCCACTTAGTTTTTACTTTTGAGCTTTCATAAACTTATAGCCCTAGTGCATCCGTTGCATGGCAATCTCTACTCACTAATATTGATATCTATTGTGTTGGAGATATGCCCTAGAGGCAATCATGTATGATGATATTTCCTATGTGTTTATGAATAAAGATAGTCCTTGGATGTAATCAATGATACTTGTTGGCAAGTACGTGACTTGTCTATGAGATCTTGTGTTGTATGATACATCCTAAATTTTCCCTAGTCACAAGTGACGTGTGGGCACACATCGGACTAGACTAGCATATGACACGGTGGATGGGTCGGTCTCACTAGCCATGGAGCATTGGATGCTAACTGGATAATATGGACTCAGAAGGATCTGGTCGGATTCGATGTAGTCAAATCTGAGTCGAGATAAGTCCGAGTCGGATAGACCCAACTATGAGACACAGCGATATGTCATATGTGAGTCTCTAGTACAATGTACGTTCTATGTCCTAAGACCCGAGCTGACGCAATGTACTCGGGATGGTGACAGACTTGCTTTGGGACGACCAAACAATACTCCATGACTGGGTAGTTACAAAGGTAGGTTTCGGGTTTGTCCAGTCACATGATGAGGGACATGGTCGAGCAAGATGGGATTTGCCCCTTCGATCAGGAGAAATATACCCTGGGGCCCTCGTGTGATCCGACCAGGATAAGCATGGCCATGCGACTAGGATTATGAGATAATCCAGTTTGTGGTCGGAATCATTGGAACGAGAAAGAGGTCAGGCTAGCACAAGGATGACAGTCTCGCCTTGAGCCCGACAACATTTATCGTGAGGCAAAGGGAACAGAAGTATGACACGTTGTACAGGTTCGCCTAACCAGCTTCATAGTTTGCTTGGTGGTCGACATGCCTTGCTAGAGGACGCTACCAACCGTGCAGGTCGGAGGTGATCCAAACTGTGACCAAGCTGACTTGAACCTAAGGGGTCGCACACTTAAGGGAAGGAACCTACGAGGTCGGTTCAGAGGACACTGGTCAGATGTGATCCGAGCTGAACTTGGAACGCGACCGAGTTGACTTTGGGCTTTAGGATCCATGCGAGGCCCAAGTGTGGAGCCCGCGATGGATGCCTATAAATAGTGGAGGTGTGGCACACTTATTTGATTGATCGCTTCAGCGCCATTGTTAGAGCTTTGTATGTGTTGCAACTAGCCACCTCCACTCCCAACCGGTTGTGTGATTGGACCTAGTAGTCCGCCACACGATGTTCCTCCTGCATGCGTGGATACTGTTAGAGGCGGTGCACTTGTGCCGCTATAGCGAACCTGTTCACGGGATCCGATCGGCTATGTGGGAGATCGGCAAGGAGGAGACGACTCTGGGAACGCGAGGTGACTCCGGGAACGCGCTGCCTCAACTCTACTTCCACTGCACGGCACTGCGCATCTAGTGGTAACAATCTGTGATCCATCTTCCGTAGCATGTTCTTGGTTGTTCTGCGTGTAGGAAATTTTAATTTGCAGTTGACGCACCCTACCGTAGAACCCAACATATTGATGGGCATCTCCATAGCCCGTTGATACGCCTAGTTGATGTGAGACTATGTCCTTCTTTTTGTCTTCCCCACAACCACCATATTCTATTCCACCTATAGTGTTATGTCCATGGCTCACGCTCATGTATTGTGTGAAAGTTGAAAAGGTTTGAGAACATCAAAATTATGAAACAATTGCATGGCTTGTCATCAGGGTTGTGCATGATGTGAATATTTTTTGTGATGAAGATGGAGCATAGCCAGACTATATGATTTTGTAGGGATAAGCTTTCTTTGGCCATGTTATTTTGAGAAGACGTAATTGCCTTGTTAGTATACTTGAAGTATTATTGTTTTTATGTCAATATTAAACTTTTGTTTTGAATCTTATGGATCTGAACATTCATGCCGCAATAAAGAAAATTACATGGATAAATATGTTAGGTAGCATTCCACATCAAAAATTCTGTTTTTACCATTTACCTACTTGAGGATGAGCAGGAATTAAGCTTGGGGATGCTTGATATGTCTCGAACGTATCTATAATTTTTTATTGTTCCATGCTATTATATTATTTGTTTTGGATGTTTTATATGCATTAATATGCTATATGCATTAATATGCCATTTTATATTATTTTTGGGACTAACCTATTAACCTAGAGCCAAGTGCTAGTTCCTGTTGGGGTAGTATTGATACTCTATAACACTAAGGGTAACTCCTCCACCCAACAACCCGGCGTCCTCTGCAAAGGAACCATAAGCCGGGGCTTGATGCCTCTCAAAATTTATTAGTTGGCTCTCTCAGCTTGACCATTGGATTGGGGGTGAGCCACTGAGGATACATCAAGTCGATATGCTCACGTTGACAAAACTCTTTCATAGCACCCTTGGACAGATTAGTGCCATTATTAGTTATAATGTTGTGGGGAAAACCAAAGCGGAAAATCACCTTTTTGATGAACTGAACTGTTGTTGCCGCATCACACTTACTGACCGGCTCTGCTTCAACCCACTTTGTGAATTTGTCAACTACCACCAAAAGGTGGGTCTTCTTATCCTTGGACCTTCTGAAAAGCCCAACCATATCAAGCCCTCAAACTGCAAACAACCAAGTAATTGGAATCATCCTCAATTATTGAGCCGGCACTAAGCATGGCACACACAAAGTTCTGAAGGTTACGCCTGTTTCACCGAGGTTGTCGGATGAGCCGGAGAATGTTGATGAGCTGCGTATTGAGCCGCCAGCTCAGCCTCCCAACGCGCTCTACCCTGATCCACAACATTCTGAGCATTACCTCCACCACACGTCGTCTCATGCCCATGAGGCGAGTTGCGGTTTCGTCCACTGCTACATAAGTGGGAGGCTTGTTCAAGTAAGAACAACACCCAAGCACCAGTACATATCAAATTATCAAAGTAGCGAACGCGAATCAAATAAATATGATGAAAGTAATTAGATGGTAATTCCCATGTGTCATCGAGAACGCTTTGCTTATTATAAGAGACCGTTCCAACTTGTCCTTTGCTATAAAAAGGATGGGCTACCTTGCTACACCTTTGTTACCATTGCTACTTGTTGCTCGTTACAAATTACCTTGCTATCAAACTATATGTTATCGATAATTTCAGTGCTTACAGAGAATTCCTTGCTGAAAATCGCTTGCCATTTCTGTCTGCTCCTCGTATGCTCCTTGTTGGGTTTGACACTTTTACTTATCGAAAGGACTACAATTGATCCCCTATACTTGTGGGTCATCAAGACTCTTTTCTGTTGCCATTCCCGGGGAGTGAAGCCCCTTTGGTAAGTGGAATTTGGTAAGGAATCACTTATACTGAGTGCTGAAATTTACTGTTACTTGTTACTATGGAAAGTAATCCTTAGAGGCGTCTGTTCGGGGTATCTTCACCTCGACCGAAGCACTAATAGTTGCCCCTCAACCTACTGAAAATATTTATTATGAGATTCCTTCGGGTATGTTAGAGAAACTGATAGCTAATCCTTATGCAGGAGATGGAACAGTACATCCCGATATGCACTTAATCTATGTGGATGAATTGTGGATTGTTTAAGCTTGCGGGTTAATCCAAGGATGGAGTTAAGAAGAATGTATTCCCTTTATCTTTGGAGGGAAAGGCATTGACATGGTATAGGCTATTGGATGATATTGGAACATGGGACTGGAACCGGTTGAAATTGGAATTTCTTCAGAAGTTTATCCTATGCATTTGGTTCATCTCGTGATCGTAATTATATATATAATTTTTGGCCTCGTGGAGGAGAAAGTATCACTCAAGCTTGGGGGAGGCTTAAGTACATGATGTACACATGCCCCAATCATGATCTCTCAGGAGAAATTATTATCCAAAAAAATTATGCTCGGCTTTCTCATAATGATCATGCTAGATTCTTCTTCTATTGGTTCCTTTATAAAGAAAACTATTGAATTCAAATGGTATCTTTTGGAGAGAATTAAACGCAACTCTCAAGATTGGGAAGTCGACAAAGATAAAGAGTCAAGTATAAAACTTGAGTTTGATTGTGTTAAATCTTTTATGGAAACTGATGCTTTTCATAAGTTTAGTGCTAAATATGGACTTGACTCTGAGATAGTAGCCTCCTTTTGTGAATCATTTGCTACTCATGTTGATCTCCCTAAGGAGAAATGGTTTCAATTTCTCCCACCTATTGAAGAAAAGATTGAGGAACTTGTTATAGCTAAAATGAAACAATTATCTATAATGTTGATCCAGTTTTGCCTACTGCTTATATTGAGAAACCACCTTTCCCTATTAGGATTAAGTAAGATGCTAAAGTTTCAACTGTGATCAATAAGAGTAATATTAAAACATCTAAACCCTATGAACAAACAAGTGTTGAACCTAATGTTGCTATGGTTAAAGATATTCTGGTTGATAATATTGATGGGCACGTCATATATTTCTGTAATGAAGCGACTAGGATTGCTAAGCCTAATTCTAAAGAGAAGAATAAACCTCTTGTTGGCATGCCTGTTGTTTCTGTTAAAATAGGAGATCATTGTTATCATGGTTTATGTGATTTGGGTGCTAGTGTGAGTTCTAATCCATTTACTTTATATCAATAAATTATGAATGATATTGCACCTGTTGAGATAGAGGACATTGATGTTAGTACTAAGCTTGTGAATAGAGATACTATTTCACCGCTTTGGATTGTTAGATATGTTGAAGTCTTGTGTGGTAAGATCAAGTACGCTACTAATTTTCTTGTTCTTGGTTGTCCACAAGATGATTTATGTCCCATCATATTTGGCAGACCTTTCCTGAATACAGTTAACGCTAAGATTGATTGTGATAGGGAAACCGTCGGTGTTAATTTTGGTGATGTATCTCATGAGTTTAATTTCTCTAAATTTCATAGACAACCACATGATAAAGAATTGCCTAGTAAGGATGAAATCATTGGTCTTGCTTCTATTGTCATACCTCCTACTGATCTGTTAGAACAATATCTGCTAGACCACGAAAGTGATATTCATATGAATGAAAGAAATGAAATAGATGAGATATTCTTTAATCAAACTCCTATCCTTAAACATAATTTTCCTGTAAACTCTTGGAGATCCTCCTCCACCTAAGGGTGATCCTGTGTTTGAACTCAAAAAATTACCTGATACATTGAAATATGCTTATCTTGATGAAAAGAAGATATATCTTGTTATCATCAATGCTAACCTTTCAAGGAGTGAAGAAAAGAGATTACTTAGAACTCTGAGGAAGCACCATGCAACTATCAGATATACTCTTGATGATCTTAAGGTAAACCTGGCCATGGGCAGCTGATGTCTGCTAGAACTACGTCAGTATTTCCCCAAATAGGAAGGGATGATGCAGTATAGCGACGGTAGGTATTTCCCTCAGTGATGAGACCAATGTTATCGAACCAGTAGGAGAACCTCCTCACACCATGTAAACAACACCTGCACACAAATAACAAATACTCGCAACCTGACGTGTTAAAGGGGTTGTCAATCCCTTTTGGGTATGGCGCCTCAAGATAGGCAAATAATGTGAGGTAAAAGTGGTAGATAGGATAAATAGATCTCGGAACAAATAAATTGCAGCAAGGTATTTTTGTGTTTTTGGTTTAATAGAACTGAAAATAAATGCAAAGGAAAATAGATCACAAAGGCAAATATGATGAAAAGAGACCCGGGGGCCGTAGGTTTCACTAGTGGATTCTCTCGAGAAAAATAGCAAACGGTGGGAAAACAATTCCTGTTGGGCCATTGATAGAACTTCAAATAATCATGACGATATCCAGACAATGATAATTATATAGGCATCACGTCCAAGATTAGTAGATCGACTCCTACCTGCATCTACTACTATTACTCCACACATCGATTGCTATCCAGCATGCATCTAGTGTATTAAGTTCACGGAAAAATGGAGTAATGCAATAAGAACAATGACATGATGTAGACAAGATCCATTTATCTATTTATGTAGAAATAGAACCCATCTTGTTATCCTTAGTAGCAACGATACATACGTGTCGGTTCCCCTTCTTTCAATGGGATCAAGCACCGTAAAATCAAACCCACTACAAAGCACCTCTTCCCATTGCAAGATAAATAGATCAAATTGGACAAAAAAACCAAATATCAAAGAAGAAATACGAGGCTATAAGCAATCATGCATATAAGAGACAAAGAAGACTCAAATAACTTTCATGGATAAAAACATAGATCTGATCATAAACTCAAAGTTCATCGGATCCCAACAAACACACCGCAAAAAGGCTTACATCATATGGATCTCCAAGAGATCATTCTATTGATAATCAAGAGAGAGAGAGAGAGAGGAAGCCATTTAGCTACTAACTATGGACTCGTAGGTCTACAAAGAACTACTCACGCATCATCGAAGAGGCACCAATGGAAGTGGTGAACCCCTCTGTGATGGTGTCTAGATTAGATCTGGTGGTTCTAGACTCTGCGGCGGCTGGAATTAATTTTCATCGACTCCCCTAGGGTTTCTGGAATATTGGGGTATTTATAGAGCAAAGAGGCGGTTCAGGGGGCACCCGAGGTGGGCACAACCCACCAGGGCATACCTGGGCCTCCTGGCGCGCCCTGGTGGGTGCTGCTCCCCTCGAGGCACCCCCCGGGTGCTTCCTTGGCCCAGTGGATGTCTTCTGGCCCAAAAAAAATCCTTAGGAAGTTTCGCTGCGTTTGGACTCCGTTTGATATTGATTTCCTGCGATGTAAAAAACATGCAGAAAATAGCAATTGGCACTGGGCACTATGTCAATAGGTTAGTACCAAAAATGATATAAAATGACTATAAAATGATTGTAAAACATCCAAGAATGATAATATAACAACATGGAACAATAAAAAATTATAGATACGTTGGAGACGTATCAGCTTCCCCAAGCTTAATTCCTGCTCGTCCTCGAGTAGCTAAATGATAAAAACAGAATTTTTGATGTGGAATGCTGCCTAACATGTTCATCACATTTCTTTTATTTATAGCATGGACATATGGACTTTTATATTATTCAAAGCAATAGTCTAGTTTTGACAGGAAGACTTTAATACTCAAGCATATCAACAAGCAACCATGTCTTTCAAAATATCAACACTAAAGCAAGTTATCCCTACCCCATTATGCTCAATCATTGATCCATTCATGAAACACACTCGAATATTAGCTACACCCAACGCTTAAATACGATCATAGTGTCCCTTAGTTGGTGCTCTATAAGAGAAGATGGAGACTCAAATTCAAAATAAAAATTGTATAAGTAAAAGAAAGGCCCTTCGCGGAGGGAAGTAGGGATTTGTAGAGGTGCCAGAGCTCAAAGCTTAAATTGAGAGATAAAAATATTTTTGAGAGGCATACTTTTACCACCAATGAAAGCAACTTAGAGATCTCAACACTTTCCATGCTAGATACTTCATAGGCGGTTCCCAAACAGAAAATAAAGTTTATTCCTTTTTCCACCATTACTTTCACTTTCCATGGCTAACCGTATCCACGGGTGCCCTCCATACCAACACTTTCCAAGGAATTTATTATTTGATAACATAAAGTAAATTCATTATTCATTTCAGGACTGGGCATCCCTAATACCTTTGTCATACTCTCGTGCAATGACAAGTGAATAAACACTCATCGTGAGAATAACACATCTAGCATGAAAAATATTGGTCACCCTTCACCGCCTCGCGAGCGGTAGAGCACACAAAAGAGAAATTTATTTTGAAAATTAGAGATGGCACATGCAAATTTGCTTAGAACGGCATGGAAATACCGCATATAGGTAGGTATAGTGGACTCATAAGGCAAAACTAGTTAAAAGGGTTTTGGATGCACAAGTAGTGATCATACTTAGTGAAAAATGAAGGCTAGCAAAAAGATTGAGAAGCGACCAACCAAAAAGCGAAAAATCTCGTACCCAAGAATTAAGCATAAGTAACACCGAATAATGCACCATAAGTAGGATATAAATTTCATTGCATAACTATTGACTTTCGTGCTTCCATAGGGAATCACAAACCTTAACATCAATATTCTTACTAAAGCACAATTACTCATCAACATGACTCATATATCATATCGTCATATCTCAAAATCATTACTGAGAATCTAGTTTATTTTTTCCAATGATCTTCATGAATTTTCTTATTATATCCTCCTTGGATATCTATCACTTTGGGACTATTTTTCATATGTTGCTTTTGATAAGCTCAAACAAATATAAGTGAAGATCATGAGCATAATTTTTCTTTCTCTCAAATAATCTAAGTGAATCAAGAGAGAATTTCTTAAAACTTTACTAACTTCCAAATAAATATAAGTGAAGCATGAGAGCATTTCTTTAAAAATAACAAAGCACATCATGCTCAAAAAGATATAAGTGAAACACTAGAGCAAATCCATGGCTCTAAAAATTTAAGTGAAGCATAGGAGCAAGCATAGCAAAAAATTTGGCTCTCTCAAAAAGGTGTCTCCAGCAAGGATTCAACACTTAAAACACAAATCAAAACAAGCAAAGACTCATATCATACAAAATGCTCCAAGCAAAACTCATATTATGTGACGAATAAAAATATAGCTTCAAGTAAAGTACCGATGGTTGTTAGAAGAAAGCGGGGATGCCACTCGGGGGAATCCCCAAGAATAGTTGCTTGCTACTTATTTGAATATTATCTTGGGGTGCCTCAGGCATCAACAAGATTAGCATTTTGCTAATCCTTATTCCTTCATCCATCGTAAGATCACCCAAAACTTGAAAACTTCAATTACACAAAACTCAAACAAAACCTTCGTGAGATCCGTTAGTATAAGAGAGCAAACCACTACTATATGTATTGTTGCAAACCTATTATTATTTTGTTTTGCATTATATCTACTGTATTCCAACTTTTCTATGGCAAAACCTCATCAAATAAAACCATAGAATCATCAAAACAAGCACACAACACAAAGAAAACAGAATCTGTCAAAAACAGAACAGTCTGTAGCAATCTGAATATTTCGAATACTTCTGTAACTCTAAAATTTCTTAAACAAATTGGTGGACGTGATAAATTTATCTATTAATCTTCTCCAAAAAGAATCAACTCAAAATCACTCTTCTATTAAAAATGATAAATAATCTAGTGAGCGCAAAAGTTTCTGTTTTTCAGCAAGATCAAATCAACTTTCACTCAAATCTTCCCAAAGGCCTTGCTTGGCACAAACACTAACTAAAACACAAAAAACACAATCATAACAGTAGAATAATTTTGCTAACACACAAGAACAGAAATAAAAGGCAAAAATAAATTGTATTCATTGGGTTGCCTCCCCACAAACGCTATCGTTTTACGCCCCTAGCTAGGCATAACGCGTAGGATCTAAGTGTTGTCATCTTTGGTTCTAGATCCATAAGATGCCCTCATGATTGATTCATATGGTGGCATAATTATTGTTCTAGGTAAGTGTTCCATTCCCTTCCTTAGTGGAAATTGAAATTTAATATTGCCTTCTTTCATATCAATCATGTCACCAATATTACGTAAAAACGGTCTACCAAGAATAATTGGACAAGACAGATTGCAATCAATATCAAGAATAATAAAATATATGGGCACATAATTCCTATTTGCAAGAATAATAACATCATTAATTCTTCCCATACGCTTTTTAATATTGGAATCCTCCAAGTGCAAATTTAAAGAGCATTCTTCAATATTGGTAAGACCAAGCACATCACATAAAGATTTTGGAATTGTAGAAACACTAGCACCCAAATCACATAAAGCAAAACACTCATAATTTTTAATCTTGCCTATGATTTTTCTGGGAATTGAAACTTCTGATTCCAAAAATGCTTTCATCATGGCATCAACAATATGTTTAGTAAAAGCTTTATTTTGTTCATAAGAATGGGGTGAATTTATCATGGATTGCAACAAAGAAATACAGTCAACCAAAGAGCAACTATCATAATTAAAGTCTTTGTAATCCAAAATAGTGGGCACATCACTAGTTAAAGTCTTGACCTCTTCAAACCCACTTTTATCAAAAATTTCAACAAGATTTTCACCCTCCGAATCATAGGGACGCCTTATAACTAAAGTTGACTCTTCTCCAGTCCCTTTTTCATCAATCTTAAATTTACTAAACAAAGAATCAATAGAAGAAACACCAATCATTTTAAGATCTTCATCACTTTTATGATAGTAATCACTAGACAACGCTCTTTCTAAAAATTCTCTTTTAGCTCTAAGCATAGCGGTTCTTTTCTTACTTTCATCCATAGAAACATAAAGAGCATTAATTGATTCTTCAACTTTAGGCACAAAAATTTTCATCTTGAGAGTTTCTACATCATGAGAAATTCTATCAACACTTCTAGACAAATCATCGAATTTATTCAACTGTTCTTCTTTCGAAGTGTTGAAAGCTTTTTGCGTATTGATAAATTCTTTTAATATTGCTCTCAAGATCAGAGGTGTTTCTATTATTATTATAGGTGGGATTACCATAAGAATTACCATAATTATTAGAGGAATTAAGCATTGTTATTGAAATTGTTTCGTGAGACAAAATTCACATCTATGGCATCACTATTTTGCTCAATCAAATTAGAAAAAGGCACGTCATTAAAATCAACAGGAGCACTTTTATTAGAAACCAACTTCATAAGAGCATCAACGTTCTCACTCAAAGAATTTATTTCTTCTACTGAATTGACTTTTTTACTAGTAGGAGCTCTTTCGGTATTCTATTGTGAGTAATTTGCCGTAATATTGTCTAGCAATTTAGTAGCTTCACCCAAAGTAATTTCCATAAAAGTACCCCCCATGGCGGAATCTAAAAGATTATGAGAAACAAAATTCAATCCCGCATAAAAATTTTGTATGATCATACAAATATTTAACCCATGAGTTGGGCAATTCCTTAGCATCAATTTCATCCTTTCCCAAGATTGTGCAACATCATCATGTTCAAGTTACTTGAAATTCATGATCTGGGTTCTAAGGGAAATAATTTTTGCAGGCGGAAAATACTTAGTGATAAAATCATCCTTGCACTTGTTCCAAGAATCAATACTATTGTGAGGCAAAGAAGAAAACCAATTTTTTGCACGATCTTGCAAAGAAAACGGAAATAATTTCAACTTCACAACATCATTGTCCACATCTTTTTTATTTTGCACATCGCATAATTCCACGAATGTGTAAAGATGGGATGCGGCATCCTCATCAGGAGTACCAACAAATTGATCTTTCATGACAAGATTCAGCAAAGCAGTCTTAATATCACAAGACTTCGCACTAGTGGCGGGAGGAGCAATCAGAGTGCTAATGAAATCATTGTTGTTGGTATTTGAGAAATCACACAACTTGGTGTTCTCTTGAGTCATGATGACTTCACAACAAGATTGCACTCAAAAACAAATCTGACGAGAAAACAAAGAACGAAAAAGAGGGCGAATAAAATGGCAAATTTTTGTGAAGTGAGGGAGAAGAAAACGAGAGGCAAATGGCAAATAATGTAAATTGCGAGGATATGAGATTTGTGATTAGGAACCTGGTTGATGTTGAAGATCCTCCCCGGCAACGGTGGCAGAAATCGGCGTGGAGCCGGGAGACTATCTTGACTTGACCCTACCCGGCAACGGCGCCAGAAATTCCTTTTGATGTCTACTAGAACTACGTCGGTATTTCCCCAAAGCGGAAGGGATGATGCAGTATAGCGACGGTAGGTATTTTCCTTAGTGATGAGACCAAGGTTATCAAACCAGTAGGAGAACCTCCTCACACCAAGTAAACAATACCTGCACACAAATAACAAATACTTGCAACCTGGCGTCTTAAAGGGGTTGTCAATCCCTTTCGGGTACGGCGACTCAAGATAGGCAAATAATGTGAGGTAAAAGGGGTAGATAGGATAAATAGATTGCGGAACAAATAAATTGCAGCAAGGTATTTTGTGTTTTTGGTTTAATAGAACTGAAAATAAATGCAAAGGAAAATAGATTGCAAAGGAAAATATGATGAAAACAGACCCGGGGGCCGTAGGTTTCACTAGTGGCTTCTCTGGAGAAAAATAGCAAACGGTGGGAAAACAATTACTGTTGGGCAATTGATAGAACTTCAAATAATCATGACGATATCTAGGCAATGATCATTATATAGGCATCATCCAAGATTAGTAGACCGACTCCTACCTGCATCTACTACTATTACTCCACACATCGACCGCTATCCAGCATGCATCTAGTGTATTAAGTTCATCGAAAAACGGAGTAATGCAATAAGAACGATGACATGATGTAGACAAGATCCATTTATCTATTTATGTAGGTATAGACTGTTGGGAATGTAGTATTTCAAAATAATTCCTACGATCACGCAAGATCTATCTAGGAGAAGCATAGTAATGAGCGGGGAGAGTGTGTCCACGTACCCTCGTAGACCGAAAGCGGAAGCGTTATGTAACGCGGTTGATGTAGTCGAACGTCTTCGCGATCCAACCGATCAACTACCGAACGCACGTCACCTCCGCGATCTGCACACGTTCATCTTGGTGACATCCCTCGAACTCTAGATCCAACTGAGGCCGAGGGAGAGTTCCGTCAGCACGACAGTGTGGTGACGGTGATGATGAAGTTACCGGCACAGGGCTTCGCCTAAGCACTACGACGATATGACCGAGGTGGAAATCTGTGGAGGGGGCACCGCACACGGCTAAAAGATCAACTTGATCAACTTGTGTGTGTATGAGGTGCCCCCTCCCCCTTATTTAAAGGAGGAGAGGGGAGGCCGGCCGGCCCTCCTTGGCGCACCCCCAAGAGGGGAATCCTACTAGGACTCCAAGTCCTAGTAGGTTTCCACCTAAAGAGAGAGAGGGGAAAGGAAGGAGAGGGAGAGGGGGAAGGAAAGGAGGGCACTGCCCCCCTTCCTTGTCCTATTCGTACACAAGGGGGAGGGGGCGCGACCGGCCGTGGCCGCCCCTCTCTATCCACTAAGACCCATCGAGGCCAATACTTACCCCAGGGGTTCTGATAACACTCCAGCACTCCGGTTTTATCCGAAACTTCTCTGGAACACTTATGTTGTCCGAATATAGTCGTCCAATATATCAATCTTTATGTATCAACCATTTAGAGAATCCTCGTCATGTCTGTGATCACATCCGAGACCCTAACAACCTTTGGTACATTATATCACATAAACTCGTAATACCAATCGCCATCAAACGTTAAGCGTGCGGACCCTACAGGTTCGAGAATTATGTATACATGACCGAGACACGTCTCCGGTCAATAACCAATAGCGGAACCTGGATGCTCATATTGGTTCCTACATATTCTATGAAGATCTTTATCGGCAAACCGCATAACAACATACGTTGTTCCCTTTGTCATCGATATGTTAGTTTCCCGAGATTCGATCGTCGGTATCATCATACCTAGTTCAATCTTGTTACCAGCAAGTATCTTTACTTGTTCCATAATACTTCATCCCACAACTAAATCATTAGTCACAATGCTTGCAAGTCTTATAGTGATGAGCATTACCGAGCGGGCCCAGAGATACCTCTCTGAAACACAGATTGACAAATCCTGATCTATGCCAACCCAACAAACACCTTCAGAGAGACCTGTAGAGCACCTTTCTAATCACCCTTTTACGTTGTGACGTTTGGTAGCACACAAAGTGTTCCTCCGGTATTCGGGAGTTGCATAATCTCATAGTCTGAGGAACTTGTATAAGTCATGAAGAAAGCAGTAGCAATGAAACTAACACGATCATAATGCTAAGCTAACGGATAGGTCAGGTCCATCACATCATTCTCATAATGATGTGATCCCGTTCATCAAATGACAACACATGTCTATGGTTAGGAAACATAACCATCTTTGATTAACGAGCTAGTCAAGTAGAGGCATACTAGGGACTATATGTTTTTCTATGTATTCGCACATGTACTAAGTTTCCGGTTAATTCAATTCTAGCATGAATAATAAACATTTATCATGAATTAAGGAAATAAATAATAACTTTATTATTGCCTCTAGGGCATATTTCCTTCGGTCTCCCACTTGCACTAGAGTCAATAATCTAGATTACATAGTAATGATTCTAACACCCATGGAGCTTTGGTGATGATCATGTTTTGCTCGTGGAAGAGGCTTAGTCAATGGGTCTGCAACATTCAGATTTGTGTGTATCTTGAAAATCTCTATGTCCCCCTCCGACACTTGATGACAGATGGAATTGAAGCGTCTCTTGATGTGCTTGGTTCTCTTATGAAATATGGATTCCTTTGCCAAGGCAATTGCACCAGTATTGTCACAAAAGATTTTCATTGGACCCGATGCACTAGGTATGACACCTAGATCAGATATGAACTCCTTCATTTGTTGCTTCCGAAGCAGCAATGTACTCCGCTTCACACGTAGATCCCGCCACGACACTCTGCTTGGAACTGCACCAACTAACAGCTCCTCCATTCAATAAAAATACGTATCCGGTTTGCGACTTAGAGTCATCCGGATCAATGTCAAAGCTTGCATCGACGTAACCATTTACGACGAGCTCTTTTTCACCTCCATAAACGAGAAACATATCCTTAGTCCTTTTCAGGTATTTCAGGATGTTCTTGACCATTGTCCAGTGCTCCACTCCGGGATTACTTTGGTACCTCCCTGTTATGCTTATAGCAAGGCACACATCAGGTTTGGTACACAGCATTGCATACATGATAGAACCTATGGCTGAAGTATAGGGAATGACTTTCATTTTCTCTCTATCTTCCGAAGTGGTCAGGAATTGAGTCTGACTCAACTTCACACCTTGTAACATAGGCAAGAACCCTTTCTTTGACTGATCCATTTTGAACTTCTTCAAAACGTTATCAAGGTATGTGCTTTGTGAAAGTCCAATTAAGTGTCTTGATATATCTCTATAGATCTTGATGCCCAATATGTAAGCAGCTTCTCTGAGACCTTTCATAGAAAAACTCTTATTCAAGTATCCCTTTATGCTATCTAGAAATTCTATATCATTTCCAATCAACAATATGTCATCTACATATAATATCAAAAATGCTACAGAGCTCCCACTCAGTTTCATGTAAATACAGGCTTCTCCAAAAGTCTGTATAAAACCATATGATTTGATCACACTATCAAAGCGCTTATTCCAACTCCGATAGGCTTGCACCAGTCCATAAATGGATCGCTGGAGCTTGAACACTTTGTTAGCACCCTTTGGGTCGACAAAACCTTCTAGTTGCATCATATACAACTCTTATTCCAGAAATCCATTCAGGAATGCAGTTTTGACATCCATTTGCCAAATTTCATAATCATAAAATGCAGCAATTGCTAACATGATTCGGACAGACTTAAGCATCGCTACGGGTGACAAAGTCTCATCGTAGTCAACTCCTTGAACTTGTTGAAAACCTCTCGCAACAAGTTGAGCTTTGTAAACAGTAACATTACCGTCTACGTTGGTCTACTTCTTAAAGATCCATTTATTTTCTATGGCTTGCCGATCATTGAGCAAGTCCACCAAAGTCCACACTTTGTTCTCATACATGGATCCCATCTCAGATTTCATGGCCTCAAGCCATTTTGCGGAATCTGGGCTCATCGTCACTTCCTCATAGTTCGTAGGTTCATCAAGGTCTAGAACGTGACTTCCAGAACATGCATGATTACCATACAACTCTGGTGCAGATCTTACTCTGGAAGACCTACGAGGTTCGGTAGTAACTTGATCTAAACTTTCATGATCATCATCATTAACTTCCTCACTAATTGGTGTAGGAATCACTGGAACTGTTTTTTTATGAACTACTTTCCAATAAGGGAGAAGGTACAGTTACCTCATCAAGTTCTACTTTCCTCCCACTCACTACTTTCAAGAGAAACTCCTTTTCTAGAAAGGATCCATTCTTAGCAACAAAGATTTTGCCTCCGGATCTGTGATAGAAGGTGTACCCAATAGTTTCCTTTGGGTATCCTATGAAGACACACTTCTCCGATTTGGGTTCAAGCTTATCAAGTTGAAGCTTTTTCACATAAGCATCGCAGCCCCAAACTTTAAGAAATGACAACTTTGGTTTCTTGCCAAACCACAGTTCATAAGGCATCGTCTCAACGGATTTTGATGGTGCCCTATTTAAAGTGAATGCAGCCGTCTCTAAAGCATAACCCCAAAATGATAGCAGTAAATCAGTAAGAGACATCATAGATCGCACCATATCCAATAAAGTACGATTAAGACTTTCGGACACACCATTTCGCTGTGGTGTTCCAGGTGGCGTTAGTTGTGAAACTATCCCATGTTGTTTCAGATGAAGACCAAACTCGTAACTCAAATATTCTCCTCCACGATCAGATCATAGAAACTTTATTTTCTTGTTACAATGATTTTCCACTTCACTCTGAAATTCTTTGAACTTTTCAAATGTTTCAGACTTATGCTTCATCAAGTAGATATGACCATATCTGCTCAAATCATCTATGAAAGTAAGAAAATAACGATACCCGCCACGAGCCTCAATACTCATTGGACCGCATACATTAGTATGTATTATTTCCAATAAGTCAGTAGCTCATTCCATTGTTTCGAAAAACGGAGTTTTGGTCATCTTGCCCATAAGGCACGGTTCGCAAGCACCAAGTGATTCATAATCAAGTGATTCCAAAAGTCCATCAGCATGGAGTTTCTTCATGCGTCTTACACCGATATGACCCAAACGGTAGTGCCATAAATAAGTTGCACTATCATTATTAACTTTGCATATTTTGGCTTGAATATTATGAATATATGTATCATCACTATCGAGATTCAATAAAAATAGACCACTCAGCAAGGGTGCATGACCATAAAAGATATTACTCATATAACTAGAACAGCCATTATTCTCTGATTTAAATTAATAACCGTCTCGCATCAAACAAGATCCAGATATAATGTTCATGCTCAACGCTGGCACCAAATAACAATTATTCAAGTCTAAAACTAATCTCGATGGTAGATGTAGAGGTAGCGTGCCGACGGCAATCACATCGACCTTGGAACCATTTCCCACGCGCATCGTCACCTCGTCCTTAGCCAATCTTCGTTTAATCTGTAGCCCCTGTTTCGAGTTGCAAATATGAGTAACAGAACCAGTATCAAATACCCAGGCGCTACTAGGAGCATTAGTAAGGTACACATCAATAACATGTATATCAAATATACCTTTCACTTTGCCATCCTTCTTATCCGCCAAATACATGGGGCAGTTCCGCTTCCAGTGACCAGTCCCTTTGTAGTAGAAGCACTCAGTTTCAGGCTTAGGTCCAGACTTGGGTTTCTTCTCTTGAGCAGCAACCTTTTTGCCGTTCTTCTTGAAGTTCCCCTTCTTCCCTTTACCCTTTTTCTTGAAACTAGTGGTCTTATTGACCATCAACACTTGATGCTCCTTTTTTATTTCTACCTCCGCAGCTTTTAGCATCGCAAAGAGCTCGGGAATAGTCTTGTTCATCCCTTGCATATTGTAGTTCATCACGAAGCCTTTATAGCTTGGTGGCAGTGATTGAAGAACTCCATCAATGACACAATCAACTGGAAGATCAAGTCTCAGCCGAGTCAATTGGTTATGGTACCCAGAAATTCTAAGTATGTGTTCACTAACAGAACTATTCTCCTCCATTTTGCAGCTGTAGAACTTGTTGGAGACTTCATATCTCCCAACTCGGGCATTTGCTTGAAATAGTAACTTCAACTCTTGGAAGATCTCATCTGCTCCATTACGTTCAAAATGTCTTTGAAGTCCCGATTCTAAGTTGTAAAGCATGGCACACTAAACTATCCAGTAGTCATCATCTTTGCTCTGCCAGACGTTCTTAACATCATCAATAGCATCTGCAGCTGGCCTGGCACCTAGCGGTGCTTCCAGGATGTAATTCTTCTATGCAGCAATGAGGATAATCCTCAAGTTACGGACCCAGTCTGTGTAGTTGCTACCATCATCTTTAAACTTAGCTTTTTCTAGGAACGCGCTAAAATTCAAAGGAATGGTAGCATGGGCCATTGATCTACAATAACATAGACATGCAAAATAACTATCACGACTAAGTTCATGATAAATTTAAGTTCGATTAATCATATTGCTTAAGAACTCCCACTTAGATAGACATCCCTCTAATCATCTAAGTGATCACGTGATCCAAATTAACTAAATCATGTCCGATCATCGCGTGAGATGGAGTAGTTTTCAATGGTGAACATCACTATGTTGATCATATCTACTATATGATTCACGTTCGACCTTTCGGTCTCAGTGTTCCAAGGCCATATCTACATATGCTAGGCTCGTCAAGTTTAACCCGAGT
Source organism: Triticum dicoccoides (assembly GCF_002162155.2). Lineage (NCBI taxonomy): Eukaryota > Viridiplantae > Streptophyta > Magnoliopsida > Poales > Poaceae > Triticum > Triticum dicoccoides. The sequence goes on along the minus strand of NC_041381.1, from coordinate 488,748,406 downwards.
ATTCTGCATATGCAAAACTACCTTGCACCTGTTGTATGTGAACGTAGAGCTTATCACACTCGATCATCACGTGGTGTCTCGGCACGACGAATTGTAGCAACGGTGCATACTCAGGGAGAACACTTATACCTTAAAATTTAGTAAGGGATCATCTTATAATGCTACCGCCGTACTAAGCAAAATAAGATGCATAAAATTTAAACATCACATGCAATCAAAATATGTGACATGATATGGCCATCATCATCTTGTGCTCATGATCTCCATCACCGAAGCATCATCATGATCTCCATCATCATCGGCGCGACACCTTGATCTCCATTGTAGCATTGTTGTCGTCTTGCCAACTATTGTTACTACGACTATCGCTACTGCTTAGTGATAAAGTAAAAACAATTACAAGGTGATTGCATTGCATAGAATAAAGCGACAACCATATGGCTCCTGCCAGTTGCCGATAACTTTGTTACAAAACATGATCATCTCATACAACAATTTATATCACATCATGCTTGACCATATCATATCATAGCAAGCCCTGCAAAAACAAGTTAGACGTCCTCTACTTTGTTGTTGCAAGTTTTACGTGGCTGCTGCGGGCTTCTAGCAAGAACCGTTCTTACCTATGCATCAAAACCACAACAATTTTTCATCAAGTGTGTTGTTTTAACCTTCAACAAGGATCGGGCGTAGCCACACTCGATTCAACTAAAGTTGGAGAAACAGACACCCGCCAGCCAACTATGCATAAGCACGTCGGTAGAACCAGTCTCATGAACGAGGTCATGTAATGTCGGTCCGGGCCGCTTCATCCAACAATACCGCTGAATCAAAGTATGACATGCTGGTAAGCAATATGACAATTATCGCCCACAACTCTTTGTGTTCTACTCGTGCATATAACATTTACGCATAGACCTGGCTCGGATGCCACTGTTGGGGAACATAGTATTTCAAAACAATCCCTACGATCACGCAAGACCTATCTAGGAGAAGCATAGCAACGAGCGGGGAGAGTGTGTCCACGTACCCTCGTAGAATTAAAGAGGATGCGTTATGTAACGCGGTTGATGTAGTCGAACGTCTTCGTGATCCAACCGATCAAGTACCGAATGCATGGCACCTCCGCGATCTGCACATGTTCAGCTCAGTGATGTCCCTCGAACTCTAGATCTAGCTGAGGTCGAGGGATTGTTCCGTCAGCATGACAGCATGGTGACGATGATGTTGAAGTTACCGGCACAGGGCTTCGCCTAAGCACTACGACGATATGATCGAGGTGGAAATCTATGGAGGGGGGCACCGCACACGGCTCAACTTGATCAACTTGTGTGTGTGTATGGGGTGCCCCCCTCCCCCGTATATAAAGGAGGAGAGGGGAGGCCGGCTGGCCCTCCTTGGCGCGCCCCCAAGAGGGGAATCCTACTAGGACTCCAAGTCCTAGTAGGTTTCCACCTAAAGGGAGAGTGGGAAAGGAAGGAGAGGGAGAGGGGGAAGGAAAGGGGGGTGCCCCTCCTTACTTGTCCTATTCGGACTCAAGGGGGAGGAGGCGCGTGGCCTGCCCTGGCCGCCCCTCTCTCTCTCCACTAAGGCCCATTGAGGCCCAATAGTTCCCCGGGGGGTTCCGATAACCCTCCGGCACTCCGATTTTATCCGAAACTTCTCTGGAACACTTCCAGTGTCCGAATATAGTCGTCCAATATATCAATCTTTATGTATCGACCATTTCGAGAATCCTCCTCATGTCCGTGATCACATCCGGGACTCGGAACAACCTTCGGTACATCATATCACATAAACTCATAATACCAATCATCATCGAACATTAAGCATGCGGACCCTACGGGTTTGAGAACTATGTACACATGACCGACACACGTCTCCGGTCAATAACCAATAGCAGAACCTGGATGCTCATATTGGTTCCTACATATTCTATGAAGATCTTTATCGGTCAAACTGCATAACAACATACGTTGTTCCCTTCATCATCGGTATGTTACTTGCCCGAGATTCGATCGTTGGTGTCATCATACCTAGTTCAATCTCATTACCGGCAAGTCTCTTTACTCGTTCCGTATTACTTCATCCCGCAACTAACTTAGTAGTCACAATGCTTGCAAGGCTTATAATGTTGAGCATTACCGAGAGGACCCAGAGATACCTCTCCGAAACACGGAGTGACAAATCCAGATCTATGCCAACCCAACGAACACCTTCGGAGACACCTGTAGAGCACCTTTATAATCATCCTTTTATGTTGAGATGTTTGGTAGAACACAAAGTGTTCCTCCAGTATTTGGGAGTTGCATAATCTCATAGTCTGAGGAAATTGTATAAGTCATGAAGAAAGTAGTAGCAATGAAACTGACATGATCATAATGCTAAGCTAACAGATGGGTCATGTCCACAACATCATTCTCCTAATTATGTGATCCCGTTCATAAAATGACAACACATGTCTATGGTTAGGAAACATAACCATCTTTGATTAACGAGCTAGTCAAGTAGAGGCATACTAGGGACTATATGTTTTGTCTACGTATTCACACATGTACTAAGTTTCCAGTTAATAAAATTCTAGCATGAATAATAAACATTTATCATGAATTAAGGAAATAAATAATAACTTTATTATTGCCTCTAGGGCATATTTCCTTCATAGACCCCATCTTGTTATCCTTAGTAGTTAGTAGCAATGATACATACATGTCGGTTCCCCTTCTGTCACTGGGATTAAGCACCGTAAGATCAAACCCACTACAAAGCACCTCTTCCCATTGCAAGATAAATAGATCAAGTTGGCCAAAAAAAACCAAATATTGGGGAATAAATACGAGGCTATAAGCAATCATGCATATAAGAGATCAAAGAAGACTCAAATAAATTTCATGGATAAAAACATAGATTTGATCATAAACTCAAAGTTCATTGGATCCCAACAAACACACCGCAAAAAGGCTTACATCATATGGATCTTCAAGAGACCATTGTATTAATAATCAAGAGAGGGAGAAAGAGGAAGCCATCTAGCTACTAACTACGAACCCCTAGGTGTACGAAGAACTACTCACGCATCATCGGAGAGGCACCAATGGAAGTGGTGAACCCCTCTGTGATGGTGTCTAGATTGGATCTGGTGGTTCTGGACTCTGCGGCGGCTAGAATTGATTTTTGTCGACTCCCCTAGGGTTTTTGGAATATTGAGGTATTTACAGAGCAAAGAGGTGGTTCAAGGGGCACCCAAGGTGGGCACAACCCACCAGGGTGCGCCTGGGCCTCCTGGCGTGCCCTGGTGGGTGTTGCTCCCCTCGAGGCACCCCCAGGTGCTTCCTTAGACCACTGGATGTCTTCTTGCCCAAAAAATCCTCAGGAAGTTTCGCTGTGTTTGGTCTCCATTTGATATTGATTTCCTACGATGTACAAAACATGTAGAAAACAGCAACTAGCACTGGGCACAATGTCAATAGGTTAGTACCAAAAAATGATATAAAATGGCTATAAAATGATTGTAAAACATCCAAGAATGATAATATAACAACATGGAACAATCAAAAATTATAGATATGTTGGAGACGTATCAGTAGCCCGGCCCATACGCCTTGAAAAAGTCTGACCCGGCCCGACATGACCTTGCCCATGGGTCGGGCCTGGGCCTAGATTTTGAGCCCGGTGACCAAGCAGTGTCGGGCTCGGTCCCGTCATATTTGCAGTTTAGGGAAGAGGCCCAGCCTGAGGCCCGACGGGCTTTTTGTGTGATGGGCTGGGCTTGGGCCTGATTTTCATGCTCAATGGTTGGGTCGGGCCAGGCTTGGGCCTAGGTTTTCTACATCGGGCTTTGGTAGGCCTGGCCCGAAGCCCGACCCGGTCCGATGGATGGCTAGGTATATCTTAAGGGCATTAGTCCTACTCTATGTCAGCACAATATTAATATGGAGCCTGATGCTAAGCCAGTCATTGATCATCAATGAATCCTAAAATGAAGGATGTGGAAAGAACCAAAATATTAAAGCTTCTGGAAGCAGGTATAATTTATCATATAGTTAATAGTAGATGGGTAAGTCCTGCTCATTTTTTCCTAAGAAAAGAGGCATTACTGTTGTTTCTAATGATAAAAATGAACTCATCCCACAAAAAATTGTAACTGGTTATAGGATTGTAATTGATTTCAGGAAATTAAACAAAGCTACTAGAAAATATCATTACCCCTTGCCTTTTATTGATCAAATGTTAGAAAGACTGTCTAAGCATACACACTTCTGTTTCCTAGATGGATACTCTGGTTTCTCTCAAATGCCTATGTCAAAAGAAGATCAAGATAAAAATTACTTTTACTTGTCCTTTTGCAACTTATGCTTATAGATGTATGCCTTTTGGTTTACGTAATGCACCTACTACCTTTCAAAGATGTACAACTGATATATTCTTTGATTTTTGTGAAAAGTTGTTGAGGTATTCATGGATGATTTTTATGTTTATGGAACTTCTTTTTATGACTGCTTAAGTAACCATGATTGAGTTTTGCAGAGATGTGAAGAAACTTATCTTGTCTTGAATTGGGAGAAGTGTCACTTTATGGTGAATGAAGGTATAGTCCTCAGGCATAAAATTTCTGAAAGAGGTATTGAGGTAGATAAAGCTAATGTTGATGCAATTGAGAAAATGCCATGTCCTAAAGATATAAAAGGTATAAGAAGCTTCCTTGGTCATACTGGTTTTTATAGAAGATTTATTAAAGACTTCTCTAAAATTTCTAGTCCTCTTACTAATCTTTTGAAAAAATATGTTCAATTTGTTTTTATGATGATTGCATAGAATCCTTTGAAATACTTAAGAAAGTTATAATCTCTGCACCAATTGCTCAACCAACTGCCTGGAATGTGCCTTTTAAAATTATGTGTGATGCTAGTGTGATGAGGACATGCTACCTTGGATACGACCAAAAATGTTGCATACTTGCATATTTGTGAAGTGACTTCTTATAAGAATTAGGCAATAATTTATTTATTTTTATTCAATACAAAATACTTCACCTATTTTTATTTCATGCCTAAATGCAGAATTGTTGAAAACTTGTACGGGCTATGTGTGAAGACAAAGGAAAAGAAAATGATTAATTAGGTGTTGTTCAAGAAGTTGTCTCGCATCAAAGGAAGTGATTTTGTGTTGTTCAAAAAGTCCTCTCACATTTCTTTTGGCCCAAGAGAAGATAGAGTCTAAGTCCCCCACATTCTGGACTCAAATTCGGACTACATAGACATACCCGAATCAAAACGGCAAGAACTCTTTCGTTCGGACTCCGAATTGGGTGATTGTTTTTTGTTGGAAAGTTTATTTCGTGAACTTTCCAAGAATTGATTCACCTTCAAAATCGCCCAGAGCATTGAAATATTGAAGGTACAATCTAAAGATGCAGCAGAATCTGAGTCAAACTACAAATCCAAAGGTGTTGCATCACCTCCACTTGGGCCCACGGGCCTTGTACGGCCAAGGGTTAGTTTTAGGATGCCTTGGGACGTCCTCCCACCTCCTTGGCCACCACCCCTTGCTCCTACATAAGGAGATAAATCTAGTAGCTCTTTGCTTGGGATTTGTTTAGTTAAAAGTTAGCCATTGCAACTTTGTGTACTTTGTTTGTGTCTAACGACCAGGCCAAGACCGCTTGATCCCCAGTTTTATCAATACTTCGTCTATATTTGTAATATTTGGATTCTTTTATCATATTCTTGCTTGTTCTTTGATTGCATGCAGGAATAGACCTTCGTGGTCAGGCTGATCGTGCTTCCAGCGTCGTAAGTAACCTTAAGAGATTGGTTTAGCAGTTGCTAAGGCGCAACATCGTGCATGTTTGTAGTCGAATCGTCAAAGTTGACTCCACCAAATCGATAGTTATCATCTCACTGAAAGATCGGGACACCCTCGCCTCTATCAAGTGGTATCAATTTTCAGGTTGCTCGGTGAGAATTTCCAGTTATCCCTTCATTAGATTTATTTTATTACCTATTGTCCAAGAAAAAGCCAAAAAAATAGATTTGTTCATCCTTTGTCCAAGTCCGTCCGAGCCTTACAATTTTTCTTTTCATTGTTTGCATAGTTGAATTATCGGTTGCATCGTCGTGTCGAGTTGATGGTCTTAGTGTCCAGTTCCTTTGGAGTTTCTAGTTCTATTCACATTAGTCACACCGCCGCTGCATCATTATCAGTTCCGCTGTCCACCACCTCCATCCATCAATTTCCACCATGTGCCACCCATCATTCATTGTCATAATCATAGTTGAGGTCATTTCCATATTCACTTGATCCAATTTGTATCTTATCTAGTTTGTTTTGGAAGAGAGAAAAGAGTAAAAAAAGTGAAAGAAAAAACAGAGAAGAAGAAAAGTAAAAAAAGTGAGAACAAAAAGAGAGAAGAAAAAGAGAGAAATTTCGGATCTATCTAGACTCAATCTCGTATCTGAATTCGGATTGTAATCTGTTTTGTGCAGTGTTCAATAAAATAGGCATATCTTTCTGATACAAAGTCCATTTTGGCTCCACGAGTACTCAAATTAAAGCTAGGACAAGACGCATCTGAATAGTTGCAAAAGCTACTTCAATATCTGGCACCTCAAAATCGGCTTCTAAATAGGTCTTTTTGCCCTCCGAAGTTTGTGGACCAAGTTTGTTACAGTATTTCAGGCGAGCTTTAGAATTTTTTGCCTCCACATACCAACTCGGAACAGAGTGATTCTTTTTGCATATGAAAGCTTGAGTCAGTAAATTGGTGGTGGTGGATTGATGGGGAAAGGTGGTGGTGGTGCATAGTACACTTGCCCGGCAAGGGTTGCTTCGGGGCACAGCGACTACGTGCGTATGGGGGTGTGAGCGGTCTAAACTTCTAACCTATCAAATCGTTGCCATGGGCCTCCTTTTATAGATCAAGGGGTTACCATAGTGGAAAATTAGTCATTAGACACTGATATGATAGAAAATAGTCCTACCACACCTAACTCTGCAGGCCGACAGCATGCATTATATGCGCCGCTTAGTGTCACATCGTTGGTTGCCCGGCAAGGCCTGCCGGGCTAATTCGCCGGCTCTACGCCTACTCGCTTGACACGTCACTGGAAGGTGTCATCTATGAGTTTCCTCAGTAGGAAGGGACGTTGAGGGAGTCCCGGACTAGGGGGTGTCCGGATAGCCGAACTACCATCATCGGCCGGACTCCAAGACTATGAAGATACAAGATTGAAGACTTCGTCCCGTGTCCGGATGGGACTTTCCTTAGCGTGGAAGGCAAGCTTGGCAATACGGATATGTAGATCTCCTACCATTGTAACCGACTCTGTGTAACCCTAGCCCTCTCCGGTGTCTATATAAACCGGATGGCTTTAGTCCATAGGACGAACAACAATCATACCATAGGCTAGCTTCTAGGGTTTAGCCTCCTTGATCTCGTGGTAGATCTACTCTTGTAACCCACATCATCAATATTAATCAAGCACGACGTAGGGTCTTACCTCCATCAAGACGGACCGAACCTGGGTAAAAACATCGTGTCCCTCGTCTCTTGTTACCATCCGCCTAGACGCACAGTTCGGGACCCCCTACCCGAGATCCGCCGGTTTTGACACCGACATTGGTGCTTTCATTGAGAGTTCCTCTGTGTCGTCACCGATAGGCTCGATGGCTTCTTCGATCATCAAAGACGATGCAGTCCAGGGTGAGACCTTCCTCCCCGGACAGATCTCGTATTCGGCGGCTTCGCACTGCGGGCCAATTCGCTTGGCCAGCTGGAGCAGATCAAAGGCTACACCCCTGGCCGTCAGGTCAGATTTGGAAGTTTGAACTTCATGGCTGACATCCGCGGGGACTTGATCCTCGACGGATTCGAGCCACAGCCGAGCGTGTCGTACTGTCAAGATGGGCATGATTTAGCTCTGCAGCCGGACAGTACCCTGGAGGCCGCACTCGGACCCGCTCGGATCTTCGACTCGGAGCCGGCTGCGCAGACCAAGGATGGATGGCTAGACACCGCCTCGGGGGCTGCAACCTCTATGGCGATAGAGCCGAACACCTATCTTGTCCCCCATGAAGCTCATGACTCTGAGATGCCGGACTCCTTGCCGGACTCCGGACCTCCCGCGCCCCCTCCAGTGGAATCCGATTGGGCGCCGATCATGGAGTTCACCGCGGCGGACATCTTTCAACGCTCACCTTTTGGCGACATCTTGAGTTCGCTAAAGTACCTCTCGTTATCAGGAGAGGCCTGGCCGGACTGCGGCCAGGACGGTTGGGATGCGGACGACGAAGAAATTCAGAGCCCACCCACCACCCACTTGGTAGCCACTGTCGACGATCTAACCGACATGCTAGATTACGACTCTGAGGACATCGACGGTATGGACGACGATGCCGGAGACGACCAAGAACCAGCGCCCATCGGGCACTGGAAAGCCACCTCTTCATACGACATATACATGGTGGATATCCCAAAGGATGGGAACGGCGAAGGAATAGCGGAGGATGACCCCTCCAAGAAACAGCCCAAGCGCCAGCGTCAGCGGCGCCGCTCTAAATCCCGCCATAGCAAGAATGAGGATTCCGGCACTGGAGACAATAATACACCGGATAGCTCCGAAGACAACCCACTCTAGCAAGATCCAGCACAGGAGGAGGGGGACGCCAGCCCTCATGAGAGAGCGGCCGAAGAAGAGGTAGAGGACTATATGCCTCCCTCCGGAGACGAGGCAAGCCTCAATGACGACGAATTCGTCGTGCCTGAGGATCCCGTCGAACAGGAGCATTTCAAACGCAGGCTTATGGCCACGGCAAACAGCCTCAAGAAAAAGCAGCAGCAGCTTAGAGCTGATCAAGATCTGCTAGCCGACAGATGGACCGAAGTCCTCGCGGCCGAAGAGCATGAACTCGAACGCCCCTCCAAAAGCTACCCCAAGCGTAAGCTGCTCCCCCGATTAGAGGTGGAGGCATATGATCCCGCTTCACCAGGAGACAATACGGCTGATCGACCACCCCGTGGTCGCAACAGAGAGGCCTCAAGGCCCTTCACTAGACCTGTACCCCGGCATCGCTCAAAAAGCACAAGGCCACAGGGGAACACTCCGGACCTGCGAGACATATTGGAGGATAAGGCAAGACAATCAAGATCGATCTATGGATCATGTGGGCGCCCCACGATACGTGACGATCACCGTCACCCCGGACACAGTAAGTCCGGTCGGGCCGAACACAACAGACAAAGCTCTTTTGAGCTCCGTCGCGATATGGCCCAGTACAGAGGCGCCGCACACCCACTGTGCCTCACAGATGAGGTAATGGATCATCAAATCCCAGAAGGGTTTAAACCCGTCAATATTGAATCGTATGATGGCACAACAGACCCCGTGGTCTGGATCGAGGACTATCTCCTCCACATCCACATGGCCCGCGGAGATGATCTCCACGCCATCAAATATCTCCCACTCAAACTTAAAGGACCAGCCCGGCACTGGCTTAACAGCTTGCCAGCAGAGTCAATCGGGAGTTGGGAGGACCTGGAAGCCGCATTCCTCGATAACTTCCAAGCCACGTACGTGCGACCACCAGATGCAGATGACCTAAGCCACATAATTCAGCAGCCAGACGAATCGGCCAGACAATTCTGGACACGGTTCTTAACCAAGAAAAACCAAATCATCGACTGTCTGGATGCCGAGGCCCTCGCGGCCTTCAAGCATAACATCCGCGACGAGTGGCTTGCCCGGCACCTGGGACAGGAAAAGCCGAAATCCATGGCAGCCCTTACATCACTCATGACCCACTTCTGTGCGGGTGAGGACAGCTGGCTAGCACGCAGCAACAACCTCAACAAAAATTCTGGCAGTCCGGATATCAAGGACCGTAGTGGCAGGTCGCGTCGCAACAAAAACAAACGTCGCATTAACGGCGATAACAGTGAGGATACGGCAGTCAATGCCGGATTCAGAGGCTCTAAACCCGGTCAACGGAAAAAGCCATTCAAAAGAACAACTCAGGGTCCGTCCAATTTGGACCGAATTCTCGACCGCTTGTGCCAGATACATGGCACCCCTGAAAAGCCAGCTAACCACACCAATAGGGACTGTTGGGTGTTCAAGCAGGCAGGAAAGTTAATTGCCGAAAACAGCGACAAGGGGCTACATAGCAACGACGAGGAAGAGACCCGACCGCCAAACAATAGAGGACAGAAGGGTTTCCCCCCACAGGTGCGGACGGTGAACATGATATATGCCACGCACATACCCAAAAGGGAGCGGAAGCGTGCACTCAGGGATGTATACGCGATGGAGCCAGTTGCCCCGAAGTTCAATCCATGGTCCTCTTGCCCGATCACCTTTGACCGAAGGGACCACCCCACCAGCATTCGCCATGGCGGGTTCGCCGCATTGGTTCTAGACCCAATCGTCGATGGATTTCATCTCACCAGAGTCCTGATGGACGGCGGTAGTAGCCTAAACCTGCTTTATCAGGACACGGTGCGCAAAATGGGCATAGACCCCTCAAGGATTAAACCTACCAAGACGACCTTTAAAGGCGTCATACCAGGTGTAAAAGCCAATTGTACAGGCTCAGTTACACTGGAAGTGGTCTTCGGATCCCCGGATAACTTCCGCAGCGAGGAGTTAATCTTTGACATAGTCTCGTTCCGCAGCGGCTATCATGCCTTGCTCGGACGTACCGCGTTCGCAAAGTTCAACGCGGTGCCGCACTACGCATACCTCAAGCTCAAGATGCCAGGCCCTAGAGGAGTCATCATGGTCAACGGAAACACTGAACGCTCCCTCCGAACGGAGGAACATACAGCGGCTCTCGCGGCAGAAGTACAAAGCAGCCTTTTAAGGCAATTCTCGAGTCCGGCTGCCAAGCGGCCGGACACAGCTAAGCGTGCCCGGAGTAACCTACAACACGACCACCTGGCACGTTCCGAGCACGCGTAGCAGTGCGGCCCCAACCCCAGCCCCTGTAAAACATTAAGACAGACCCTTCGTGTACTCCATTACGCTCCGAAGATACCATGGGCATGGGGCAAGGGGCTCAACCACGATAAGCCCAGACTGCAGCTCAACCGCACCAGGGGCTCTTAAGTGTGTCGTTTCTTTTTCTTTTCCTTTTATTTTTTTACCTACAGGACTCCGTTCGTCAGAGGCCTTGTCCGGCAGCAGACATGCCGAACCCACGACACAACAGCCAGGGAAGGAGAAAGGCTACAACGAAAATCCAGGTGGTCTCCATCATGAGCATTAAATCTGTTTTATGCATTATTCCGTAGCCTACCCCTGGAGGGGGACATGTTAAACAGTCCCATCCCTTGCTTACCGCACCACTTGTATCGTCCTGCACTTACAGCAGTTTTTATTGAATAAAGCAATGCAGCACATTTTTGCTTCTAATTGCATTTCTTTCTTACACATATGTTCATCTATGACATGTTGCATCCGTATGTTTTGGTACGGCTAAATACACCAGGGGCTTATGTTTCCCGCATTATGGTGTGATAAGTCTGAACACTTTCACAAGTGCGGCACCCCGAACTTATAGCATTATATGCATCGGCTCCGAATCATGTTCTTGGGTCAATAGTTGGGTTTGCCCGGCTCCCATCTTTTGGTACCTTACGTTCCGTTTTATCGGCTAAGGTAGCACTGGGAGAACCACTGCGATTGCGCCCCAGTTGAACTGGGTTAACGCCTCAGTGGAGAAAGCTAAAACGGACCGTCATGATGAGGCGAGAGCTGGTCGCTGTTCGAGAGGTTCTTTGCGAGTCCCTAAAGACTTATGCCGCTTCGAGCGAGGAGCCAGATTCTGTCCGGCCAAGGCGTGGATAGCGCCCCAAATTCGGCCTTCCGAAAACTAGGGGCTTCGCCGAAATTTAAAATTATAGAATTCTATGGCTAAGTGAGAGTGTTCAAGCATTATAAGTCCGGTTGCCTTGTTTGTTGTGTTGAGCGCCTCCCTAGATGGACCCAAAAATGGGAACAAGAGCGCTCAAGTTTATCCTGAACACCCCAGCACTCGTGGCATGGGGGCTGAAGCCGACGACTTGCCATCTCTCAGATTTGATAAACAGCCGCACAGAAGGTAATATTTTAAATTAACAAGCGTTGCTTAGCGCATATGAACCAAGTTTTCAGCGCACAGGATAACAAAATGCAAGTCTACTCAAATATTACATCTTTGGAGCACTCACCCGCAATAGTGCGGGCGCCCTTCAGCACACTCTTATAATACATCTGGGCGTACGATACTCCTTGCCCTCTGGTGGTGGGTCCGTCACAAGCTTCTGGGCATCCATCTTGCCCCAGTGCACCTTTGCGCGGGCAAGGGCCCGACGGGCACCTTCAATACAGGCGGAGTGCTTGATGACTTCAACCCACGGGCACGCATCCACCAGCCGCCGCACCAGGCCGAAGTAGCTCCCAGGCATGGCCTCCTTAGGCCACAGCCGAACTATGAGGCCCTTCATGGCCTGTTCGGCCGCCTTGTGGAGCTCGACCAGCTGCTTCAGCTGGTCCTAAGGGGCACTGGATGTCCGGCCTCAGCATACTAAGACCAGAAGACCTTCTCCGTTGAGCTCCCCTCCTCGGCCCGGTAGAATGCGGCAGCATCGGACACACTGCGGGGAAGATCTGCGAACGCTCCTGGAGAGCTCCGAATTCGGGTAAGCGACAGGTAATTAACACTCACATGCTTACTTTGCATGAAAAATGCCTTACCCGCTGCTATTTTCTTTACCGCCTCGATCTCCTGGAGGGCCTTGTAGGCTTCGGCCTTAGCGGCTTTGGCACTCTCAAGAGCCGTTGCAAGCTCAGACTCTCGAGTCTTCGAGTCACGCTCCAGGCTCTCATGTTTCCTCACGAGATCCTGGAGCTCTTGCTGTACCTCCGCCACCCGCGCCTCCTGTTTCTCTCACTCGGTGCACTCCGCAGCCGCATTGCATTCGGCCGCGGCCACCGCCTCCTTCAGGGTCGCCACCTCGTTAGTGGCCCCTGCAATACCCCAGTTATCCTTGTCATTTTTCTTGCAACCAAATCCTTTTCTGTAAGGTACAATTTTCATAAGGTATTACTCACCTTCTTTTTCCTCGAGATGCTTCTTGGCATGGCCGAGCTCGTTCTCAGACCGCTCGAGGTTTTCCTTCAAAGTTTTGACCTCCGCAGTCAGTGCGGCAGAGGTCAGCAACACAGCCTGCAATCCCATATTGACATATTTTCATGAGTCCTGTGTTTATCTTTCTAAAGATCCTCAGTCCGGCTTTTCTTTCCGAACACCGAACCAAGCATCAGGGGCTACTGTCTATGCGGTACCATTTTACATATATTGAAATTCTTACCTCAAAGCCTGTTAGAAGGCTACTGCAGGCTTCGGTCAGCCCGCTCTTGGCGAGCTGAACCTTCTGAATCACCGCACTCATAACAGTGTGGTGTTCCTCTTCGTTGGAGGCGCCGTTGAGCGCCTCCAGCAAATTATCCGACACCTCCGGTTGGACGGAGGCAGCCGGCGTCGCGGTCTTGCCCTTCTTACGAAGGGGTCGCCCGCCGGACTCCGGAGCCACTATGGATTCCAGGGATGAGTCCGGTGCAAAGTCCGGGAGGTTGTCCTGCGACACCTCCGGGGCCCTCTCCTCCTGGTGGGTCCCTTCCTGGGATCCTACCTCGGTATCGTCCGCATCACATGGGGTGGAGGCAGTCGGAAGAGAATCCATATCCGACGCCCCTAAGGACCCGCTCGACAAAGTGGGGAGATCATCCTTAGGCGGACTGCAGGGTTGTATGCGGCATTAGAAAGACATAATGTGGTGGAAAACGAAAACCTTGAAGTTATTCGGGAGTCCAGATACTTACGATCTCACCAGAGGCTTGGCCCTTGGAGGCCAGTCCTCGTCGTCGTCACTGGCGTTGGCGGAACAGTCCGGGGGAAGAGTTTTTCCCCTCTTGGACCCTTCGGCCTCCCTTGTTGGGGAGGCCTTCCTTTTCTTCCCTCCCCCCGCTGGGGGAGAGGCTTTCTTCTTCTCCTCCTCGCCTTGGTGGGAGGAGTCGGCCTCGGATTCATCGTCTGATAGCACCTGAAAACGGGAACTCTTCTGAGTCCCCGTGGCCTTCTTCTTGGCCTTCTTCTCCGGCACCACGTGGGGTGCCAAAGCCAGCAGCCCCGTTAGGCGGGCGTCATCTGGGTCCTCTGGCAATGGGGCCGGACAGATAGCCTGTGCGGCCTTCTTCAGCCAGTCCTGTCAAAGGAAAGGGAGTTTAGATCCCGCATAGAGTCAAACTATGAATAACAAGTGTCCCATAAAGGACAATATCACTTACCTCGTCAGCTGGACGCTGCGAGCTGAATCCGCGATCTTCGGTAGCGGATGCGGGAGCCTCGGCGCCCTTGAACAGCACCTTCCAGACCTCTTCGTACGTAGGGTCGAAGAGCCCGTTCAAAGTCTAGTGCTGCGCCGGATCGAACTCCCACATGTTGAAGCCCCGCCGTTGGCACGGGAGAATCCGGCAGATGAGCATGACCTGGACTACGTTGACAAGCTTGAGCTTCTTGTCCACCAGCTTCTGGATACAGGCTTGGAGTCCGGTCAGCTCCTCCGAATCCCCCCAGATCCGGCCACTCTCTTTCCAGGAGGTGAGCCGTGTAGGGATACCGGATCTAAATTCGGGGGCCACTGCCCAATCAGGGTCACGCGGCTCGGTGATGTAGAACCACCCCGATTGCCACCCCCTAATGGTTTCCATGAAAGTACCCTCCAGCCACGTAACGTGGGACATCCTGCCCACCATGGCGCCTCCGCACTCTGCTTGGCTGCCCTTCACAACCTTCGGCTTGATATTGAAGGTCTTGAGCCACAAGCCGAAGTGGGGCTGGATGCAGAGGAAGGCCTCGCACACGACGATAAACGCCGAGATGTTGAGGATAAAATTCGGGGCCAGATCATGGAAATCTAGGCCGTAGTAGAACATGAGCCCCCGGACAAAGGGATGAAGTGGGAAGCCCAGTCCACGGAGGAAATGGGGAAGGAATACTACCCTCTCATTGGGCCTAGGGGTGGGGATGAGCTCTCCCTCGTCAGGGAGCCGATGCGCGATGTCGCTGGACAAGTATCCGGTGCTGCGCAGCTTCTGGATATGCCCCTCCGTGACGGAGGAGGCCATCCACTTGCCTCCCACTCCGGACATATTTGGAGAAGGTTGAGGTGAGATGTGCGGGCTTGGGCGCTAGAGCTCGAGTTCGCAGGGATGGATAAGCCAAGGAGGAAGAAGGCGCAGGTAAAAAGGTTGGATCTTTATCCCCTTATATGGGCGGACAGAAACATGCGTCCCCACCGGCCTGATAAAACTCGCTTATCTACCAAGCACCGCAATCAATGGCGCGGTTGGGTTACCCACGTCCGTATTGATGGGAATCCTAGAATAATGGGAACACGATCTCTGCTTCGACAAGACGTGCCAAGGAAACCGCCTCGCTAAACGCGCTGAGATGGAGCAATAAAAACAATTTGAAGGCTTGGTAGTGGTGTGACGTTATGCCACAAAATACGTCAGCAGATTGATCTGGTGTAATATTATTCTCTCTATGGTGGTATGTGGAATTTATTTTTGCAGAGCCGGACACTATCCTGGTGTTCATGATCTTCTATAAATTATTCGGAGGAGGAACCCGCCTTGCAATGCCGAAGACAATATGCGCGCCGGATCGTCGTCATTGAAGCCTGGTTCAGGGGCTACTGAGGGAGTCCCGGACTAGGGGGTGTCCGGATAGCCGAACTACCATCATCGGCCGGACTCCAAGACTATGAAGATACAAGATTGAAGACTTCGTCCCGTGTCCGGATGGGACTTTCCTTGGCGTGGAAGGCAAGCTTGGCGATACGGATATGTAGATCTCCTACCATTGTAACCGACTCTGTGTAACCCTAGCCCTCTCCGGTGTCTATATAAACCGGATGGCTTTAGTCCATAGGACGAACAACAATCATACCATAGGCTAGCTTCTAGGGTTTAGCCTCCTTGATCTCGTGGTAGATCTACTCTTGTAACCCACATCATCAATATTAATCAAGCAGGACGTAGGGTTTTACCTCCATCAAGAGGGCCCGAACCTGGGTAAAAACATCGTGTCCCTCGTCTCCTGTTACCATCCGCCTAGACGCACAGTTCGGGACCCCCTACCCGAGATCCGCCGGTTTTGACACCGACAGCCGCCATGTGGAAAATGGCTTCCACTTAATCATCCTGCATCTTGACACCGCATTGATCAATGATGTGGGTCGTGGTGGAGTAGTCGGTGAGGTGATTTGGTCTCCGTGAGCCCCGGCAGGCCCTTCCGGGGCGCATGGGTCCTCTTCTTCTGGGGGTGCCTTGCCCCTTGCCGATCTCGCCTGCCCGGCCAGGGAGACTTCTTTCTTGATAATATCTGGCTCCTCTGTCCCAGTCTTGGTTCCTTCTGATCTGCTAGTTGGTTCTTCGAGTCTCTTGGTCCTTGCTCTGGTGTTCCAATCTTGATCTTGTGCCTATACACAGTTAGGTCAACAGGCCATGGGTCTATTGCATCGACAGAAGCCCCCGGGCCTGCCCCAAATGCGCTGTCGAGCATCGTCGGGGTAGATCCTAACAAGTGCACAGGCAGCATTGTTGAAGAGGTTGGTCTCTCTTGAGATCCTCTTTGCTTCTTCATTAGTCTTGATTCAGGGCCAGTTTCCGGTTTCCCCGCGCATCAAGCAAAGCCAATGGTGGTGGGGCTGCTCCAGTAATGGCCCGTGAATGACTTTAACGCACGGGATAGAAACTGCCAATTCACTCTTCCCACCATGCCCTTATCCTCGGCCACGTATGCCGCATGCACCGCACGGGGTAGGTAACAGAGGCGCGTGGCATGGGAGAGTATGATCGCGAGGGCCCGGCTTCCTTGAACTGGTGGAGGAGGGCGGTGGTCACCCTTCGTGGATCCAGCCCCCAGTCCCCCGTTTGCCTATAAAAGGAAGAGCGGGGGAGGAACGGAGGCATCCAACATCATCCTCTTCTTCTTCGGTCTTGCTCCATCTTGAATATGCTGGAAAGGGGAGCCTAGGGCTGGACTCCAGGCTTTAGCTTTAGGTTGATAATGCCGAGCGGTGCGAGGGTGCTAGTGCTTGGGGAGTGAGCTTGGTCCGAGTCCAGGGGGAGGGGCTTGGGATCATTGGAAATCCCAGTACAACCCCTCTCCTCGGAGCTGGAGTTGATGTCGACAAGGGGCGCGCTTCCTGTCCACCAAGGAGGGGAGCGTTGCGCTTCTCGCCCCTTGGCCGCGTTGGTCGCTCACTGCATATTTGGAGGGGACATCGGACGGGGGTCTTAGCGCTTCCCAGGATCGGTGGTGATGGAGAGAAAACAAGGGAAGGCGGAGGTGACGAGTGGCGGGGGGCCAGGTCAGAGTACGATGGCGTGGATGCCTTCGCCTCCGCCCAGTGACCTGCCGCCTCGTCTTCCATCCTTCCCTTCCCTCCCCGGCACCATCATCACTGGCCTCTTTGGGCTATAGTTGGGGAGGGAGATCTTCCTCAGCGCCTCCTCCTTTCCTCTGGTGATCTCCTGACCGAGCCCCAGCGGATGGCCTCGCCAGGGATCGAGTCGGATCTTCTCGCTGGTGGGGGCTGCCGGGGTGCTCCGCCTCGCTCCTACGCTTCTCCTCCACACCTTTGCCAGCCCCGGTCTCATCCGGCTATTTCTGAATGGGCCGTGGCAGGACTGGGGCGGGCTCCGCCGGATGCTTTTCTTGTCTTTTCCTCCTTCCATTGTAGTGCTGGGGGAGGGAAAACAAAAAGGGGAGATCACGGGGCACTTATCTTTTTTCAATCTTAAATCTATAGGCACTTGCCAAATTTCAATTCAAATAATGTAATCCCTCAAGTCCATGTTTGTATTATGTAATGCTTGTGCTTGTATCAGCATGTTAATGAAAAAGATGAACCTTGCCGAGAACTCGTGCATGTGTACATCCATGCAGAGGTGAGATGCCTTTTTAATGTAAATAAACGAGTTTGCCCCGGCAGGCTATCCTGTTGGCCCTATTTTTGCCTGCCAGAGAACCTTATCTGTCGGGTTATAGACAGAAGGACCAACCCCCCATCAACTTCCCTTTATCAAAGGCCAATACAACCATCCCGACTGAAGCAATGTTCAGGCTAGGAATGGGAGCACCTAAGTCTATAAGGAGCAGCGAGACTTTCTAATGCACAAGTTATAGCTTACAGAACACGAATGGACAAGGGGTAGGACTTATCTGTTTGACTTGTTGGGACCGCAGTGCCAGGCAATCTTCTCACTCCGTTGTCGAAGCCAAGTCCATGGTGAGAACCTGCAACTTCATGCAGATGAGAATGAATGCAGGATGCGATCCTATCTATGTGCATATGCAGATGCTTATGAGAATGCTTATGCAGTAATCTGAAATGATCATGCATGCATGCAATCTAGGTTGGGGCCGCCCCTACAGTGCTTCTTTATTTTCTCTTGCACGGGGTCCTCGCCCCAGCTTTGTACAAGGGGTTACATGCAACTGAGGCAAGGCATGTACAAATGGGTGGCTGTCGGGTAGGGCTCGGCAGCCTCGTGCCTTACGAGTAGAACTTGCGGAGATGCTCAATATTCCATGAGTTTTGCAACGGAGTGCCATCTCCGGTCTCCAGATGGACTGCGCTAGGTCCGGTGACTCGTACTACCCGGTAAGGTCCTTCCCACTTCAGTGACAGCTTGTGTGTACCCTTGGTGGACCGAACGCGCCTAAGGACAAGGTCACCTTCCTCAAAACACCGGGCGTGAACCCTGCAGCTATGATAGCGATGTAGGGCTTGCAGATAGCATGCATCATGTGGAGCAGCCCGAAGACGGTTCTCCTCGAGCAGCACAGCATCGTCACACCGGTGCTGATCTTGCACGATTTCGTCGTAAGCAAGTACTCGAGGGGACCCGTAGATGAGTTCCATGGGGATAACTGCTTCTGCCCCGTAGATTAGGGAGAAGGAAGTCTGCCTGGTAGCTCGGTTTGGTGTCGTTCTGAGGGACCAGAGAACCCGTGCTTCTGCAGTGTATCAAAGGTTCTCGTCTTGAGTCCGCCTAGCACTTCAGCGTTCGCCCTCTCAGCTTGTCCATTGCTTCGATGGTGTGCCACAGAGGCGAATGAGATCTTGCATCCGAGGGCATGAACATATTGCATGAAGGCGCGGCTCATGAACTAGGTGTCATTGTCAGTGATGATCCTTGCCGGCAAAATGACACACTAGATCTTTCAAGAACTTGATAGTTGACTAAGCAGTCACCTTTCTCACGGCAGTCACTTCCGACCACTTTGTAAACATGTTGATGGCAACAAACAAGAATTCAAAGCCCCCGATTTCTCAGGGGAAGGGGTCGAGGATATCGAGCCCCCAGACTGAAAATGGACATGATAGAGGGATTGTCTGAAGCGCTTGGGCAGGCAGGTGGGCTTTCTTGGAATGGAACTAGCAGGCTTCACACTTAGTGACTAGCTCGACCGCATCTTGGAGGGTTGTGGGCCAATGGAATCCTTGTTGGAATGCTTTCCCAACTAATGCCCTTGATCCAATGTGGGAACCGCACATTCCTTTGTGTATCTCACCCAGCAGTTCCTTTCCTTCTTCCCGGCAGACACACTTTAATTTCACACTGTTGGGCCTCCTTCTGTACAGAGTGTCATCAACAAACTGATACATACTGGCCCTCTGGGCTACTCTTTCAGCTTCGTCTTAATCGTCGGGAAGCTCTACGGTTTGGAGGAAGCGGACAATGTGCCTTGCCCAAGTTGGAGCTTGTGGCTCGGCAACAAGGACTAGCGACACTTCCTCTGTTGCGGGAGCACTGGCCTCGTGCGTGGGGTCCATGGACCCGGCAGGAGGGGGTGGTCCGGCAGGCTGTGACGAGTTGTTTCCGGCAGGGTCACTACCGGGAGCGGACGGCTCTACCGGGAGAGGCTTTCCAGTGTCCAACTTTATCCTCTTCCGGGCCATTGTTGCTGGGGATACGGAGGGCTGACTAAGACGGAGAACAAAAGTTCCTGGTTCCACAGGAAGCTTCTGCGTAGCACACTAACAGATGATCAACTATGTTGTTTTCCGCACGGGGTACGTGCTCTGTTTGCAATCCGTCAAAGTGCTCCTCCAATCTTCTCACTTCCTCGACGTATGCCTCCATTAATGGACTTTGATAATCCTTGTTGACTTGCCTCACCACCAACTGTGAATCTCCTCGAATGATTAGCTTCTTAATTCCCAATTCTGCTGCAATTATGAGCCTGGCAAGGAGCCCTCATACTCTGTTGTATTATTGGTATCTTCTTCCCGTGCAAAATGCATCTGGACTACGTACTTCAAGTGCTCCTCGGAGGGGGCAACAAGAATCACACCAGCCCCCACACCTTGCAGGGAAAAGGCACCATCAAAATAGATAATCCATTCTTGGGGTGATTCCTTGCTGGGGACAACTGTCTCTGTCACTTCCTCATCAAGGGTTGGCATCCATTCTGCAATAAAGTCCGCCAACGCCCTGCTCTGGACAGTTGATGTGCTCTCAAACCTGATACCAAAGCAGGATAGCTCCAAAGCCCACTCCACTATTCTGCCGGTAGCCTCTGGGTTTCGAAGTATCCACTACAACGGGAAACAAGTAACAACCGTGATCTCATGGGCTTGGAAGTAGTGGTGTAGTTTCCTTGACGCCATGATGAGGCCAAAGATCAACTTTTGCACGCCAGAGTACCTCGACCTAGCCCCTTGTAATAAGGAGCTGACGAAGTATACTGGGCGTTGCACCACTTTCTTCCTTGCCACGTCCTTAGGGTTGCCATCATTGTCGTGTTGCTACTGTGTTGATCCTCATCTGGCCCTGCCGGCCTCTGATCACTCTCTTTCTCATCCACTTCTCGCTATGCCACCAAGGCTACACTGACCACTTGGTTTGTTGCCGCCAAGTATAGCAACAATGGCTCCTGGGGTTTGGGTGCGACCAAGGTAGGCATAGAGGACAGGTACGTCTTCAGCTCTTGCAAAGCTGCGTCCGCTTTAGGGGTCCACTTCATGGGACCTGCCTTCTACAAAATCTTGAAGAACGGGAGGGCAGGCTCGGCAGACCTTGAGATGAATCTGCTTAGCGCAGCAACATATCCCGTCAGGCACCTGACATCTTTGACTGTACTTGGTGCTTGGATCTATTCAATGGCCTTGATCTTGTCGGGATTGGCTTTGATCCCCCTGTGGGACACAAAGTATCCAAGCAGCTTGCTAGAGGGGACGCCAAACACACATTTCTCTGGGTTTAGCTTCAATTTGATCTTGCGCAGGTTTGCAAACGTCTCCTCCAAATCCTGAATGAGAGTTGCTTTGTCCTTGGTTTTGACCACAATGTCATCCATATAAGCCTCAATGTTTCTGTGCAGCTGAGGTTCAAAACCAATCTGGACTGCCCTTGCAAAGGTGGACCCGGCACTCTTTAATCCGAACGGCATGGGAACAAAGCAATACATACCGCATGGGGTGATGAATGATGTCTTCTCCTCATCCTCCTTTGACATGAAGATCTGGTGATACCCAGAATATGCATCCAGAAATGAGAGCAAATCACAAACTGAAGTGGAATCCACTATCTGATCAATATGCGGCAAGGGGAACGGGTCCTTTGGGCAAGCCTTGTTGGGGTCTGTGAAGTCAATGCACAACCTCCATTTCCCGTTCGCCTTCCGGACCACCACTGGGTTTGCTAGCCAAGTGGGATGTAGCACTCCTCAGACCAAACTAGTTGCTTCAAGCTTCTTGATCTCTTCTGCAATAAACTGCTGCCTCTCCAAGGCCTGCTCCCGGACTTTCTGCTTAACAGGTCTGGTGTGTGGGCAGACAACAAGGTGGTGCTCAGTTACCTCCCTGGAACACCGGGGATATCATATGGTTTCCAAGCAAACACATCAATATTCGCCCACAGGAAGGCAACGAGCGCGCTTTCCTATTTTTCACCGAGGGTGGCGCTAATGGTGAAAGTACCATCAACGCCAGCCAGCCCTGTTGGGACCTTTTTCACTTGTGGAGCAACAACCTTGGATCGCTTGCTGTTGGAACACTCCGGCACGTCGTCAATGGGTGCCGTGCACTCGGAGGGGACATGCTTCCCAGACTCTTTGCTAGAGGTCCTACAATCTTGTTTCTTCCCTTTGCTCTCCTTGGCGGGAACCGCTACCGTTGCTGCCTCTGCTGCAACTGCGTCCATGTACATCTTGTCCAAACAAATGATGGCATATTTCTCATCCGACGGGATGGTGAGGACTCCGAGTGGCCCAGGCATCTTTAGGGTACTGTAAGCATAGTGGGATGCTGCCATGAACTTAGCCAAGGCCGGGTGTCCCAGGATCCCATTGTATGGCGGGGGAGATCAACTATGTCAAACACAATCCTCTCAGTCTGGTAGTTAAGTTCTCCCCCAAATGTTACTGGCAACGTAATCTTCCCTTTAGGATGACTCCTGCGGGGGTTGACTCCTTGAAACGTGCATGTAACCTCTAGCTCTTCTTCTGCTATCTGAAGCTTGTTGATAACTGTCGGGAAATAAGATTCAGTCCAGCCCCACCATCCACCAACATCTTTGTGACCTTGAGGTTGTGAATTGTTGGAGAAACCAACAAAGGTAGGCATCCTACCGCAGTGGTGCGGCTAGGATGGTCCTCTTCGTTGAAGATGATGGGTGTACGGGACCATTTGAGCGGCTTCCCGGCCTCCCACGCTGGTTCCACAACATTGACTTCCCGTGCCCACCGCTTGAGTTGGCGATGGGAGGTGTGTAAAGATGCGCCCCCGTCAATGCACGGGACGTCCGTGGCCCTCTGAAACTCCCGCTCAGTGGTTTCCTCTTCATCCCCTTTATCACTCTCATCATCACGTACTTCTTTCTCCCGGCCCCTGACGGGTTGTCCTTTGTTCTGAAAGGGCTTGCCGGGGCGATTTGCTCCATCGCCTCGGTGCTTATCGCTAGCGACATTCAGACCATTTTCCTTACCATGCTTCTCATATTCTGCTCTTTGTCTCTTGACCAACTGCTCAACCTGATAGCACTCTTGAAGGTCGTGGCCCTTGGTCCGGTGGATCTTGAAGTACGGACCATCGCTCTCCCCGGCCTTCTCAGCAGCTGTAGCTTCCCGGCAATTGGTGCACACGGCAACCTCCTTGCCAGGGCCTCAGTCTTCGCGATCTTGCCGGTACTTGGGGTGTCTGACCCTTCAACAGTCAATACTGCTTTATCCCTCCACTTCTTACTGCGCTTCTTAGCCTTCTTCTGACTGGTGGACTCATCATCATCCTCCGAATCAACATTAATGCAATCTTCCTCTCCAGACAACTTCCTCCCTTCCTCCATCCACACACTTATCCACTAGGGTGTATAGCTCCTTCACAGCCCTAGGCAACTGCACATTCATCTTGGCACGGATTCGGTGGTTGTGCACATTGGACTGGAAGGCAGCTATTACGGCTGCCGGATGGATATTTGGGATATTCCTATAAACTTTGTTGAACCTCTGCAAATACTTACAGAGGGTTTCTCCTTCCTTCTATTGGAGAAGCTGCAGATCACCGGGGCGGCCCGGCTCCGGGTGGCCACCGGTGAAAGCGCCGATGAACTCATGGCACAGGTCTGCCCATGACAAAATGGAGTTCTCTGGCAGGTGCATCAGCCAAGACCTCATGTTGGATTTGAGTGCCAATGAGAAGTAGTTGGCGAACACCTTCTCATCTCTTCCCCTGGCAGCCTGAACAGCAATGGTGTAGGTGCTCAGGAACTCTGCTGGGTTCATCCTCCCGTCGTAATTCTCAGGTATCTCTGGCTTGAACATGTGAACGGACGGCCAACAGACTTGCCGCAGCTCATGGGTTAAGGCAGGGCAGCCAACCTTGAAGGGCGGGAGCCCGTCAACACCAAGAGTGGGCTCATCAATGTCGGGGCCGCCGCGCCCGTCGGCTCGGAGGAGGTTGTCGCGGCGTTGCTCGATAACGCACACGTCCCCTCTTCGCCTATATTCCGGGGTTCGTCATTGGCCTAGACATGCTTGAGGATCAGAGGAGGCCATCGAGGCGTCATCGAGGTCTTGATTTGGTCGCGCCCGCGTCGGCCACCATGGTGGGGACTGCACCATGGGGACGGCCCCTTCCGTGCGGGCAGCGGCATGGGCTGTTGCCGTTGCTTGGGGAAATCGTGGCGGCGCATCTCGTCATGAGCCCTCGGCTTTGGTGAAACCGAGAAGACTTTGGATGGTGGCATGCGCCATTCGTCCATCTACTCGGCCGCTGGTGGAAACCTCAGCAGCAGCTGAGCCCGCGCCATGGCCTCCGAAGCTGTGCTTGGCATGGATGATGATGAAGTCGATCGTGCCATCGCTCAGCTCTTGGTGGAGCCAGCAGCTGCAGCACTGCGCCCCCGCTGTTGCGGTACAACCACCTGGGCGGCAGGGTGATGAGGCGGAGGCGCCCGAGGGCCATCAGCTCTGTTGGGCACATAAGCTCGGTCGACCCACCCTGGGGAGAGCGCACGCGTAGCAATCGTGCCTGCGGCAAGGATGGCTGTAGGTCAGTGGGTCGCCCCAGTCTAAGCGCCATTGTTGTGGCTGCGCCTATCAATAGCCGGAGCGCGGTCGTCAAGGTGTTGCTGATGTCATTGAGGGAGTCCTGGATTAGGGGGTCCTCGGACAGCCAGACTATATGCTTATTCTGGACTGTTGGACTATGAAGATACAAGATTGAAGACTTCGTCCCGTGTCCGGGTGGGACTCTCCTTTGCATGGAAGGCAACCTTGGCGATTTGGATATGTAGATTCCCTTCTCTGTAACCGACTCTGTGTAACCCTAGCCCCCTCCGGTGTCTATATAAACCGGAGGGTTTAGTCCGTAGGATAACAACAATCATAATCATAGGCTAGCTTCTAGGGTTAGCCTCTACGATCTCGTGGTAGATCAACTCTTGTAATACTCATATCATCAAGATCAATCAAGCAGGAAGTAGGGTATTACCTCCATCGAGAGGGCCCGAACCTGGGTAAACATCGTGTCCCCCGCCTCCTGTTACCATTAGCCTTAGACGCACAGTTCGGGACCCCCTACCCGAGATTCGCCGGTTTTGACACCGACATTGGTGCTTTCACTGAGAGTTCCATTGTGTCGTAACCATAAGTCTTGATGGCTCCTTCAATAATCTACAACGATGCGATCGAGGGTGAGGTTTTCCTCCTCGGACAGATCTTTGTATTCGGCGTCTTTGCACTGCGGGCCAACTCGCTTGGCCATCTGGATCATATCCATAGCTACGCCCCTGGCCATCAGGTCGGGTTTGGAAGCCGGAACTACACTGCCGACATCTGCGGAGACTTGATCTTCGACGGATTCGAGCCCATGACAGGTGCGCCCTACAGCCACGAGGAGCATGACTTAGATCTGCTGTCGAACGGTGATCAGGAGATCACACCTACAGCTGCCCCGGCTCTAAATCTGGAGAAAATCGTGCCATCCGTGGACGGGTGGATGGACCCTGCCACGGAACCCGCACACTCAGCGGCGATAGAGCCGAACACCGATCTTACTTCCGAGGAGGTCTGTGTCATCGGATCCTCGGACTCATCTCTGGCCATAGGCTCCGAACCGTATACATCCGGGCCCATCATCCCTAATTGGGCGTCGATCATGGAGTTTAGCTCCACGGATATCTTTCAGCATTCGCCTTGGGATGACATACTAAATTCATTAAAGTCTCTCTCCCAGTCATAGGACTCTCTGCCAAACTATGTCTGGCTTGAGTGGAAAGTGGACGACGAAGGAATTCGTTGCCCACCCACCACCCACTTAATAGCCACTGTCCACGACTTAACCGACATGCTTGATTTCGACTCCGAAGATATCGACGGTATTGTCGACTATGCCAGAGAAGAACAGGAACCACCGCCCACAAGGTGCTGGACAGCAACCTCATCATAAGACATATATATGGTGGATACGCCCAAAGAAAACAATGGCAAGGATGAAAAGGATGCAACGGAGGGTGACCCTCTGGAGAAGCAACCTAAACGCTGACGTCAGCGGCGCCACTCTAAACCTCACCATAGAAAAAACATGGGAGTTTTATGAAAGTCTTCAAAACATGGGAGTTTCGAAGACAAACAATAGAAACAACACTATTCGTATGCAGCGGAAGGTAGACTACACTAGACAAGCCATGGTCAAGTATTCAATGAAGTGAAAGCACGAAGACTATTAGCAGCTAGGTAGCAAACATCAGGATGGAAGATAGTCTGAAGCCAATCAGGACAAGTAGTCACACAGTGAAGTCAAACAGATAATGCAAGCGGGCAATGACTTCACGAAGACAAACTGTATGTAAAGAGAAGTGAGAGATAGAACTAGTAGCTTCAGGAGGACAGGGGTTTGTTCGACCAGTTCCAGTTGCTGTGACAACTGTACGTCTGGTTAGGGAGGCTGAGATTTAACTCAGAAGACCACGTCTTCACCTTATTCCCCATGAGCTAAGGACTCTCAGTCCCTGCCCAATCACTCTGTAAGTCTTCAAGGTAGACTCCCAAACCTTCACAGACTTCGTTCACTGGCAATCCACAATGACTCTTGGATGCTCAAAACGTGACACCTAACAGGCTGGAGGATTCACAGTCCTCAAGTGAAATAAGTCTTCAGATCACGCGGACAGAAAGACTTCAGTGATGCCAAACACTCTTTGTGCTCTGGGTGGTTTGGGCTTTGTCCTTGCAAGGATTCTCTCTCAAAAGCTTCGGAGGTGGGTTGCTCTCAAAGGACAAAAGTTGTATACTAACTCTGAGCAGCCGCCAATTTATGGTGTAGGGGGTGGGCTATTTATAGCCACTAGGCAACCCGACCTGATTTGTCCGAAATGACCCTAGGTCACTAAGGAACTGACACATGTCTCAACGGTCAGATTTCAAACACACGCGACAGCTTGACTTGGGCTACAAGTAAAGCTGACTCATCTGACTCTGGATAAGATTTGCTCTCATTGTCTTCGCTCGAAGACATAGGATTTGGTTGAGCATCACTTCAGTCACTCTGACTTTGTTCACTTGGACCCCACTTATCAGTGTGGTGGCTCCTATGACTCAACAAAGAAGAAAAGAAACAACGAAACAGCTAAGTCTTCGCGCTCCATAGTCTTCAGACGTTGTCTTCTCATGTCATAGTCTTCAACATGATTAGCTTCACAAACCACCATTGTCTTCAATGTATTCACACATTTTTAGGGGTCATCTTATCCTGCAATTCTCACAAACACATTAGTCCCTCAACCAGGTTTGTCGTTAATACTCCAAAACCAACTAGGGGTGGCACTAGATGCACTTACACTCGCCATAGCAAAAATAGTGATACCGGCACCAGAGACAATAGCGCTCCGGATGATGCCGAAGACGAAAACAATCCCACCGAGCCAAGCTTCGAGCAGGCCGGACGGGAGAACGGGCAAGCTAGCCCCGATGAACAGGCAATGGATGAAGATTCGGAGGATGACAATTACATGCCCCTCTCCAAAGACAAGGTGAGCCTCGGCGACGAAGAATTTATCATGCCTGAGGATCCCGTCGAGCAGGAGCACTTCAAGCGCCGGCTTATAGCCACTGTGAAGAGCCTGACGAAAAAACAGCAGCAGCTTCAAGTTGATCAAGATCTGCTCACTGACAGATGGACTGAAGTCCTGGCAGCCGAGGAATACGGACTCGAGCGCCCAAACAAAAGCTACCCGAGGCGTAGGTTGTTACCTCAATTCGAGGACAAGACACTAGACCACATACTACCAGCGCAGGATGCGGCTGAACGGCCACCCCGTGGCCGAGACAAAGTGGCGAATTAGCACGAACACCAGCCCACACCACCTCGCCAAACAACAAAAAACACCAAGGCCCGGGGCTACACGCATGACCTGCAACACGAACTGGAAAACAAAGTAGGACAGTCAAGATCGATCTACGGATCACGGGGGCACGCCATAACGCGCGAGACGATTGCCACGCCGGATATACTAAATACAAACCCGTTCGGGCCGAATACAGCAGACTAGATTAATCTGAACTGCGTCGCGATGTAGCCCGGCACAGAGGCGCTGCACACCCCCTATGCTTCACTGACGAAGTAATGGAACATGAATTCCTCGAAGGGTTTAAACCCGTAAACATAGAACCATATGATGGGATAACAGACCCCGCGGTGTGGATCAAATATTTCCTTCTCCATGTTCACATGGCCCACGGCGATGATCTACATGCCATCAAGTACCTCCCACTAAAACTCAAAGGACCAGCTCGGCATTGGCTGAATAGCCTGCCAGCAAACTCCATTGGCAGTTGGGAGAACCTGGAAGACGCATTCCTTGACAACTTCCAGGGCACTTATGTGCGACCACCGGATGCTGACGACTTAAGTCACATAACCTAACAACCCGGAGAGTCGGCCAGGAAATTTTGGACTAGGTTCTTAACTAAAAGAATCAAATTGTCGACTGTCCGGACACCGAAGCCCTAGCGGCCTTTAAGCATAACATCCGTGACAAGTGGCTTACCCGACACCTCGGCCAAGAGAAGCTGAAGTCCATGGAAGCCCTCACGACACTCATGACCCGCTTTTGTGCGGGCGAGGATAGCTGGTTGGCTCGTAGCAACAGCACATCAAGAAATCCTGGCACTTCAGACACCAGGGATAGCAATGGCAAGCCCCGACGCAACGGACACAAGCGTCTCAATAATGGTGATAATGCCGAAGACACGGTCGTCGATGCCGGATTCAGTGGCTCCAAACCCGGTCAACGGAAAAAGCCATTTAAAAGAAATGATTCGGGTCCGTCCAGTCTGGACCGCATACTCGATCTTTCATGTCAAATCCACGGCACCCCCGATAAACCAGCCAACCACACCAACAGAGAATGTTGGGTATTTAAACAGACCGGCAAGCTAAATGCCAAAAATAAGGAAAAAGGGTCGCATAGTGATGACGAGGAGGAATCCCGGCTGCTAAGCACAGGGGGACAGAAGAAATTTCCTCCCCAAGTGAAAACGGTAAATATGATATACTCCACCCATATTCCCAAACGGGAGCGGAAGCGCGCACTAAGGGACGTCTACGCGATGGAGCCAGTCGCCCCAAAGTTCAACCCATGGTCTTCCTGTCTGATCACCTTTGATCGCAGGGACCATCCGACCAGTATTCGTCATGGCGGCTCAGTCGCACTGGTCCTTGACCCCATCATCGACGGATTCCACATCACAAGAGTCCTCATGGATGGTGGCAGCAGCCTGAACCTGCTTTACCAAGATATAGTGCGTAAAATGGGTATCGATCCCTCGAGGATCAAACCCACCGAAACCACCTTCAACGGTGTCATACCAGGTGTAGAGGCCTATTGCACAGGCTCAATCACACTGGAAGTGGTCCTCGGATCCCCGGATAACTTCTGAAGCGAGGAGTTAATCTTCGACATCGTCCCCTTCTGCAGTGGTTATCACGCACTGCTTGGACGAACCGCATTCGCTCGATTCAATGCGGTGCCACACTATGCCTATCTCAAGCTAAAGATGCCCGGACCCCGTGGTGTTATAGCAGTCAATGGAAATACAGAGCGCTCTCTCTATACGGAAGAGCACACCACGGCCCTTGCAGTAGAAGTACAGAGCAGTCTCCTTAGGCAGACCTCCAATTCGGTGATAAAGCCCCCGGACACCATCAAGCGAGTCCGGAGTACTCTGCAACAGGATCGTCCGGCCCGTCTAGAGCTCTTCTAGCAACTCGGCCTCCGTCCTAGTCCCAGTCAAGCGGTGAAGTTTGTGTCGCGCGTACATAATTACGCACTCAAAATACCATGGGCACATACGGAGGCACATCTGGACAGCGGTCCACAATGCGGCTCAACCGCCCCAGGATCCGCATACCTTCACCTTTTTCTCTCTTTCAGGTTCTTCTCTTTGTGAGGCTCTTCTGGTAACCTGATCATCGGACCCATTGCGGGAGGATATACCAAGGAATCAAGGAGCTTGGACATACAAGGGAATCCCCAGGTGGTCTCTGCTAATGATTGTTATACCTGTTTCACATACCCACATGCAGCTCGCTCTTGGTAAAGGCATGTCAAATAGTCGTACTTGCTTATCACACCACTTGTATACATACGCCTTGACGTATCATTCAAAAAACAATGGAAAACAATTTACAGCGTTAGCTTATTATTTCATTCATTTTCCTTGACTGTGTATTTATTACAAAATTGCACCCGTACATTCTGGTACGTTTAGTTCGCCAGGGGCTTCAGTGTATCCCATAACACGGCAGGAAAGTCCGAACACTTTTGACAGTGCGGCACCCTGAACTTATAGCTTTATATGCATTAGCTCCAAATCATGTCTTGGGTCAAATGTTGGGTTTGCCCGCCTCCCATGTTTCGTTACCTTATGTTCCGCTATATCAGCTAAGGCGGCATAGGCAGAACTACTGTGATTGTGTCCCGGTTCTTCCGGACGAGCACCTCAGTAGAGAAAGCCAAAAACTGACTATCATGATGCGGCGAGAGCTGGTCGCTGTTCGAGAGGTCTCAAATCCTTAAAGATTTTTTCCGCTTTATGCGAGGAATCAGTCTTCGTCCGGTTTAGGCGTGTATAGCGCCCCAAGTTCGGCCTTCTGAATACCAGGGGCTATGCCAACATTTAAAATTATAGAACTCATATGGCTAAGTGAGGGTGACAAAGCTTTATAAGTCCGATTGCCTTGTTCGTTGCGCTAAACACCTCCTTAAAGGACCAAAGACTTGGATAAAGAGTGTTTAGATTTATCCCGAACACCCTTGTGCTAGTTACATGGGGGGCAGAAGCCGACGACTTGCCAACTCTCAGATTTTGTAAACGGTTGCACAGGAGGTAAAATTTTAAATCAACAAGCATTATATTGCGCAAATGAACTTGTTTCACATTACAGGATAAAAAGAATGTAGTCATTCATAGATTACATCCTTTGTACATTGCTCCGCCACAAGGCGGGAGCCCTTCAGGACGATGTCATAATATTTTTCAGGTCGACGGTGCTCCTTGCCCTCCGGTGGCCCCTCGGTCATCAGCTTTTTGGCATCCATCTTCGCCCAGTGCACTTTTGCGCGGGCAAAGGCCATCCGCGCACCTTCAGTGCAAACCTACTGCTTTATGACCTCCAGTCGGGGGCAGGCACTCACTAGCCGCTTCATGAGACCGAAGTAGCTGCTGGGCATTGGCTCGGTAGGCCACAGCCAGACTATGAGGTCCTTCATGGCCACTTCGGCTGCCTTGTGCAGCTCGACCAGTTGCCTCAGCTAGTCGCTCAAGGGCATCGGATGTTCCATCCCAATATATTGAGACCAGAACAGCTTCTCCGTTGAGCTCCCTTCTTTGGCTCGGTAGAACTTCGCGGCATCAGATATGCTGCACGGCAGATCCGCAAATGCCCCTGGAGAACTCCAAATTCAAGTAAGTAAAAGGAATGTCTCCCTCACATGCTTGCTTTGCATAATGTATGCCTTACCCGCCACAATCTTCTTGGCCGCCTGGATCTCCTGGAGGGCCTTCTGGGCATCGGCCTTGGTGCCTTGCGTGCTTTGGAGGTCCTTGGAAAGCTTGGACTCTTGAGTCTTAGAGTCACGCTCCAAGGCTCGTATTTCTGTATGAAATCCTGGAGCTCTTGCTGAACCTCATTGACCCGGGACTCTTGCATCTCACGCTCGGTGAGTTCCTTGGCCGCTTTGTCTTCGGCCTTGGCCAGCGCCTTCTTCAGGGCCTCCACTTCGGTTGTGGCCCCTACAAAAGTCCACGACGCTTCTATCACATAAAAACCATCTATCCTTCATAAAATATATAGATGACGTATTGCGTACCTTGACTTTCCTCGAGCTACGTCTTCACGAGGCCGAGCTCTCCCTCGGTCCTATCCAGGTCCTACTTTAGTCCAGAGACCTCGCAGTACGGGCGGCAGCGGCCAGTAGCGACGCCTGCTTATTCACATAAAGACATCTTCTGTTATTCTCCTGCAAAAATTATTTGATCCTCTGTTCGGCTTTTCCTTCCGAGCACCTAACAGAGCATCAGGAGCTACTGTCTACACTGTGATATTTTCCCACAATTCTATTACTTACCTCAAAGCCTGTTAGAAGGCTAGCGTAGGCTTCGGTCAATCCGCTTTTGGCGGACCGAACTTTCTCAATCACCATACTCATAAGAGTACGGTGTTCTTCATCAAGGGAAGCATCGTGAAGCGTTCCCAACAAACTATCCGATGCCTCTGGATGGACAGAGGTCATCGGTATAGGTGGCTCACCCCCTTTAGGGAGAGGTTTCTTGCCTAAGTCCGGAACCACTCGGGTTTCCGGAGCCGTATTCGGCTAGGGGCCGAACTGGCTGCGGCCCCCATTATTGGAGTCTGTGGGGGTCTTTCTCCCCACGTGTCCGGCGACCGGGATTTCGCCTGGAGGCGTCTCCGGAACTGTCTCCCCTTGGCCAGGTATCCTTTGGGACAACACCTGGGTGTTGTCCGCGACCTTAGGGGAGGAGACCGTTGGAAGCGAATCACTGTCCATTGCCGCCGGGTCCAGAAAACCCTCCGAAGAGGAGGATATCTCAATGTTGGATTTGACCGGGCTGCAGATGCACGTTTTGCATGATGAGAAGCGATACAACAAATACACCAGAAATACTATCATGTTCGGATGCTTACAACTTGGCCAGGGGCTTGACCCTGGGTTCCCACTCCTCGCCGTTGTAGGTGGCTGCGGTGGAATAGTCCGGAAGGAAGGTTTTCCCCTTCTTGGACACCTTGGCCTTCCCTTGAGGGGTGGCCTTCCTCTTCTTGCTCCCCCCCAGTAGGGGGGATGGATTTCCTCTTCCATCTCCTCGTCTTCGGAGGAGGAGTATGACTTGGTGTGTTCAGACGTCGTGTTCGATATCACCTTGCGAAGGAGGCCGTCTCCGGTCCCCGTGGCCATCTTCTTGGCCTTCTTCTCTGGCACATCATAGGGCGCCGAAAACAGCATCTTCGTTAGAAGAGGCGATTCTGGATCTTCAGGAAGCGGAGCCGGACAGTTAATCCGCTCCGCTACCGTTACCCAGGCCTGAAATATTAGCATGGAGGCTTAGGTTCCTCACGCGGATGTGCTAGTAAAAGACATATCTTGCGAATATGAAAACTTACCGAATTGGCTTGGCGTCTTGCGCTGATACCGCGATCTTAGGTTGTGGGCGGTGGTACCTCGTTGGCCTTGAATAACACCTTCCAGACGTCTTCGTGCGTTGTGTCGAAGAACTCTCGCAGCTTCCGATGTACGGCCGGGTCGAACTCCCATAGATTGCAAGTCCGTCTCTGGCATGAAAGAATCCGGCGGAAGAGCATAGCCTGGACCACATTGACAAGCTTGATTTTATTGTCTATCATATTTTGGACGCAGGTCAGGAGTCCGGTCAATTCTTCCACTGAGCCCCAGGCTAAGCCCTTCTCTTTCCAGGAGGTAAGCCGCATGGGGACGCCAGATCGAAATTCGGGGGCCGCCACCCAATTGGCGTCGCGTGGCTCGGTGATGTAGAACCACCCCGATTGCCACCCCTTCACGGTCTCCACGAAGGAGTCTTCGGGCCAGGTGATGTTGGGCATCTTTCCTACCATGGCGCCTCCGCACTTCGCTTGTTGGCCGCTCACCACCTTTGGCTTCACATTGAAGGTCTTCAGCCATAGGCCAAAGTGAGGTGTGATGCGAAGAAAGGCCTCGCACACGACGATAAACGCCGAGATGTTGAGAATGGAGTTGGGGGCCAAATCATCGAAGTCCAGCCCATAGTAGAACATTAGTCCACGGACGAACAGGTGAAGGGGGAAACCCAACCCGCGGACAAAATGGGAGAGGAATACTACCCTTTCCTGGGGCTTCGGGGTAGGGATGATCTGCCCTTCGGCCGGAAGCCGATGCGCAATGTCTGCGGACAAGTATCCAGCCCCCGAAGCTTCTTGATGTCCTCCTTTATGACGGAGGATGCCATCCACTTGCCTCCCGCTCCGGACATGTTCGGAATGATTTTGTGGAGGTGAGAGATTGGGTGCTGGAGCTCGAGAATGGATGAGCGGAGAAAGAGGAAGGCGTGGGTGAAAAGGAGGAGTCCTTATCTCCTTATAAAGGCAGTAGATCATGCGCCTCCCCACTTGCCCTGGAAACTCGCTTAATCCTCAAGCACCATGTTGATGGCGCGGTTGGGTTACCCACACCCGTATTGATGAGAATCCCGTGATAAGGGGACACGATCTCTGCTTCGACAAGACGTGTCAATAAAACCGCCTCGCAATATCTGTAGTAGCAGGTTGAGAAAAACGGTTCGAATAATGACCGGGCCGCGGCATGATGTCACGCTATGAAAAATTGTCAGCAGATTAGACTCGTCGAATATTGTACTCTCTCTATGATGGTATGTGGAATTTGTTTTGCAGAGCCAGACACGATTCTTGTGTTCAAGGAGTATTCGGAGAAGGAACCCGCCTTGTAATGCCGAAGACAATCAGCGCGCCGGACTCATCGTCATTGAAGCCTGGTTCAGGGGCTACTAAGGGAGTCCTGGATTAGGGGGTCCTCGGACAGCCGGACTATATGCTTATGTTGGACTGTTGGACTATGAAGATACAAGATTGAAGACTTCGTCCCGTGTCCGGGTGGGACTCTCCTTTGCGTGGAAGGCAAGCTTGGCGATTCGGATATGTAAATTCCCTTCTCTGTAACCGACTCTGCGTAACCCTAGCCCCCTCAGTGTCTATATAAACCGGAGGGTTTAGTCTGTAGGACAATAACAATCATAATTATAGGCTAGCTTCTAGGGTTAGCCTCTACGATCTCGTGGTAGATCAACTCTTGTAATACTAATATCATCAAGATCAATCAAGCAGGAAGTAGGGTATTACTTCCATCGAGAGGGCCCGAACCTGGGTAAACATCGTGTCCCCCGCCTCCTATTACGATTAGCCTTAGACGCATAGTACGGGACCCCCTACTCGAGATCCGCCGGTTTTGACACCGACAGTCGTTCTCCTC
The DNA here is from genome assembly GCF_002162155.2 of Triticum dicoccoides. NCBI lineage: Eukaryota > Viridiplantae > Streptophyta > Magnoliopsida > Poales > Poaceae > Triticum > Triticum dicoccoides. The sequence continues at coordinate 488,713,295 of NC_041381.1, read as the reverse complement.
CGGCATCTTCTGCTCCCACGTCGGCCGCGAGGGGGTGGTGGTGGTGCCGCCTGCTCCGGCCACATCCCCTGCAGCGTTTGCCCCTTGTGCGTCTCCGCGCCCCCCGCAGCATTGGAGGCCACGGGTAGCGGAGCCTTCGAGGTGGATGGATGAGATGAAGGAGATGATTTCTTCTTGGGTACCATGGCTGATGGTGATATCGAAGATGCAGATGGCGATGAAGATGACACGATGCTTACATCTTCAGGTCCGCACAAGTGATCCCCCTACCTGGCGCGCCAAAGATGTCGCAGAAACCACGGCCACCTATGGGACTAGGACGGCCCCTTGATGGTTCGGCAAGGGGGAGTCGCATCGCTCAAAGAGCAGACCAACACAAGGCAGCACGGCAGGGATTGCATAGGCAGTTTTACCCAGGTTCGGGCCGCCGCAAGGCATAAAACCCTACTCCTGCTTTGGTGGATTGATGGGGAAAGGTGGTGGTGCGTAGTACACTTGCCCGGCAAGGGTTGCTTCGGGGCAGCAGCGACTACGCGCGTATGGGGGTGTGAGCGGTCTAAACTTCTAACCTCTCGAATCGTTGCCATGGGCCTCCTTTTATAGATCAAGGGGTTACCACAGTGGCAAATTAGCCATTAGACACTAATATGGTAGCAAATAGTCCTATCATACCTAACTCTGCAGGCTGACAGTGTGCATTTAATGCGCCGCTTAGTGTCACGTCGTTGGTTGCCCGGCAAGGCCTGCCGGGCTAATTCGCCAACTCCACGCCTGCTCGCTTGACACGTCACTGGACGGGTGTCATCTGTGGGTTTCCTTGGTAGGAAGTGGTCACGAATGGCTGCCGCTTAATCATCCTACATCTTGACACCGCACTGATCGACAACGTGGGTTGTGGTGGACTAGTCGGTGACGTGATTTGGTCTCCGTGAGCCCTGGCAGGCCCTGCCGGGGTGCCTAGGTCCTCTTCTTATGGGGGTGGCCTCGCCCATTGCCGGGCTCGCCTACCTGGCAAGGGAGGCTTCTTTCTTGATAATATCTGGCTCCTCTGTCCCAGTGTTGGTTCCTTCTGATCTGCTAGTTGGTTCTTCGAGTCTCTTGCTCTGGTGTTCCAATCTTGATCTTGTGCCTGTGCACAGTCAAGTCAACATTCCCTTGGTCTGTTGCACCGACAAATTGGCACAAACTTTTCCAGAGGAAATTTGGAGAGAGAGTGTTTGATATATGCTGCTTGGAGCTTGTTTCTCATAATTATCTTTACTGCCATTGTGATCTTCGCTTATATCTTGCTATACAGAGCTACCTTATATCCTTTGTTGCTTCTAGTTGTACTATGATGTGACCCCATTAGTGTTCTAGGCTCGCGTCTCTAGTCCGATCTAGCCTAGGACTAGCATAGTACCGTCATTGAGCATTTATTCAACACTGCATATCTGAATTGATTATTGTTAATTGATACGTCTCTGTCATATCTATAATTTTTAATTGTTTCATGCCAATATTATACAATTTTGACATACTTTGGCAACAATTTATATGATTTATTGGACTAACATATTGATCCAGTGCCCAGTGTCAGTTCCTGTTTGTTGCATGTTTTTGTTTCGCAGAATATCCATATCAAACAAAGTCCAAACGTGATAAAAATTTCCGAAGATGTATTTTGGAATATATGCGGATTTTTGGAAGAAGAATCAACGCAAGATGGTGCTCAAGGGTCCCACTAGGCATCAGGGCATGCTGGGGGGGTATGGCGCATCATGGTGCCCAGTGAGCACCTCGAAGGTCGGTTGACCCCCTTCTTTCACCGCAAGAAAGCTAATGTCCGAAAAAAATTGTGTTCAAATTTCAGCCCGGTCGGAGTTATGAATCTCCTGGAATTGAAGAAACGGTGAAGGGCCAGAAAACAGGAACGTGAAATAAAAGAGAATAGAGAGAGAGAGAGATCCAATCTCGGAGGGGCTCCTGCCCCTCCGACGCCATGGCGGCCATGGACCAGAGCGGGAACTCTCATCCCATCTAGGGGGAGGCCAAGGAAGAAGAAGAAGGAAGAGGGCTCTCTCCCCCTCTCTCCCGGTACCGTCGGAACACCGCTGGGGCCATCATCATGACAGTGATCTACACCAACAACTTCGCTGCCGTCACGACCAACTCTCTCCCCATCTATGCAGCGGTGTAACACCTTTTCTCCCCTCTATAATCTCTACTTAAACATGGTGCTTAATGCTATATATTATTATCCAATGATGTATGGACATCTTATGATGTTCGAGTAGATTCGTTTTGTCCTATGGGTTGATTGATGATCATGATTGGTTTAAGTTGTATGTTTTATCTTGGTGATGTCCTATGGTGCCCTCTGTGTCACATAAGCGTGAGGAATCCCCATTTTATAGGGTGTTCTATACGTCATCATTCACTTATAGTGGGGGGCGAGAGTGACAGAAGCTTATACCCGAGCAAGGGGGTTGTTGCGTATGGGATAAAGAGGACTTGATACTTAATGCTATGGTTGTGTTTTACCTTAATGATCTTTGGTAGTTTTGGATGCTTTCTATAGTTCCAATCATAAGCGCATATGATCCAAGTACGGAAAGTATGTTAGTGCATAAAAGTGATTTTTTCCAAACATTATTCTTGGATTTTGTTTCTTGTTTTCATACTAACTATGACAGGTTCTAGCGTTGTTGTTCTTGGGCTTCATCAATTGTGGGAGACTTGCCATCACCTAATAAAAAACAACAACCGTCACGAGAGGAGCAACGACATCAGAATGCGCATAATAAGGTTAATGTTTCCATGCCACCATTTAATGGTCGTTTTTGGCCTTATTTATATATTCAATGGGAGTACAAAATAAATGTTATATTTGCTTCCCATAATTTTGATGAGCGTAAAAAATTTCAAGCTGCAGTTAGTACTTTCAGTGGCTTTACTTTAGTTTGTGGAGTGAATATTGTCGGTTAAACCCTAATTATATACCTAATACTTGGGATGGTTTAAAACTTGTCATGAGAGATAGATTCGTAGACATTTATTATACTTGTGGCATGATTAAAAAACTACAACATTTAAAACAAGGTAGTGACACTGTAACAAATTTTATGATGATTTACAAACTACCTTGCTACACTCCTTTTTAGAAGAAAGTGAAGAAGATTTTATGGATAGATTTTGGGGAGGATTAAACCGTGATATTCAGGAGATATTAATTCATGAAGAGTGTTATCCTATGGACCGTTTGCTTCGTCTTGCTTGCAAAGCTAACAGGAAATAAAATGATGTGTGGCCCACAAGGAGAACAAGCGCAAGGTGCACATCTCAACAGTTGATACGGTTGTTCCTTCAACTACTAGGCATGCTATGACAACCACATCTGTTGTTGTGAGGACTACATCATCTCCACCATGTGACACATCATCACCGAGAGTGCCTACATCATCTGAGTTGATCATAAGAGGTAATGGCAAAGTACTGATTTTCCACCTCCACATAAGAATGATGAATGCCTTGTCAATTTAAATGCACCATGTGATGAGCTACCCACTACTTTGATCACACCACCCATTTTAGAGGACTATGTTGATTATTTGACTTTGCCATATGATCAAACAACTGCAATATCAATAATGCCGAGTACACCCATTGAATTAACTGTGAAAGAACCATGTGAATTCGGGACTAAATCAGATTTGGATCAAATATGTTTGAAAATAATTGTGCTAATGTTTCATTATTTTGATATGACCTCTATTCTTGGTGATGATTCTGTGTCAAATGACTTATTACATGTTTGCTTATTTAAGCATGTTGTAGCATGTAAATTTGATGCAAGTAAAGTTTATTCACCAATGTTGGGATGGTTTAATGATGAACATTGTCAATCTTTTGATATGAATAAGAGCTTCACTTATATGTGCAAACTGAGTTCTAATATTTTCATGCCTTCTACTTCTTGTGATAATAGTTTGGTTTTATATTCTATGAATTATGAAAATTTCTCATAATACCTGTGCTATATGTGCAAAAACTAAGGGAAGTAAAAATGGATGACTTATACATATACAACATGAACACCTTGTCTCTTTTGCTAGCCACATTTTAGATTAAGCAACGCCTATGATGACTTTGTTTTGAAGAAGGGGAGGATGATGACGACATGATTACCTTGGATACGACCAAAAATGTTGCATATATGCATATTTGTGAGGTGATTTCTTATAAGAATTATGCAATAATTTATTTATGTTATTTGGTACAAAAATACTTCACATATTTTTATTCCATGCCTAAATGTAGAATTGTTGAACACTTGTACAAACTACGTGTGAGGACAAAGGAAAAGGAAATTATTGGCTGTTGTTAAAGAAGTCGTCTTGCGTCAAAGGAAATGATTTAGGTCACTTTTGGCCCAAGAGAAGATAGACTCCAAGTCCCCCCATGTTCTGGACTCGGATTCGGACTGCACAGACATACCTGACTCAAAACAGCAAGAACTCTTTCATCCGGACTCTGAATTGGGTGATTCTTTTTTTGTTGGAAAGCTTATTTCGTGCACTTTCCACCCCAATTGGATTAACCTTCAAATTCGTCCAGAGTGTTGAGATATTGGCAAAACAATCTAACGCCGCAGCAGAGTCCAAGTCAAACTACAAGTCCAAAGGTGTTGCATCACCTCCACTTGGGCCCATGGGCCTTGTATGACCTAGGGTTAGTTCTAGGCTGCCTTGGGACGTCCTCCCACCTCCTTAGCCACCACCTCTTGCTCCTATATAAGTAGATCAATCTAGTAGCTTTTTGCTTGGGATTTGTTTAGTTAAAAGTTAGCCATTGCAACTTCGTGTACTTTGTTTGTGTCCAACGACCAGGCTAAGACCGCTTTCGGATCCCCACTTTTATCAACACTTCATATATATTTGCAATATTTGGATTGCTTTATTATATTCTTGCTTGTTCTTTGATTGCATGCAGGAATAGACCTTCATGGTCAGGCTAATCGTGCTTCCAGCATCGTCAGTAACCTCGGGAGATTTGTTTAGCGATTGCGAAGGCGCAATGTCGTGTGTGGTTCTAGTTGGGTCATCAAAGTCGAATTCACCAAATCGATAGTTATCATCTCATCGAAAGATCCGGACACCCTCGCCTCTATCATAGTGACTATGTTGTTGGTGTCGTTCCAGCACAAAGTGTTGACGAGAAATTGAATGTTATTCATTATGCTAGTAAAACTCTAGACAGTGCTCAATGAAATTATGCTACTACTGAGAAGGAATTTTTGGCAGTTGTGTTTGCATGTGATAAATTCAGATCTTATATTGTTGATTCTAAAGTAACTGTTCACATCGATTATGCTTCTATTAAATATCTTATGGAAAAGAAAGATGCTAAACCTAGGTTGATTAGGTGGGTTCTTCTGCTACAAGAATTTGACTTGCATATTATTGATAGAAAGGGAACTGAAAATCCCGTAGCTGATAATTTGTCTAGAATGGAAAATGTTCTTGATGACCCACTGCCTATTGATGATAGTTTTCCTGATGAGCAATTAGCTATTATAAATGCTTCTTGTAATCCTCCTTGGTATGCAGACTATGCTAATTACATTGTTGCTAAATATAAACCACCTAGTTTAACATACCAACAAAAGAAAAGGTTCTTCTTTGATTTAAGAATTACTTTTGGGATGACCTACATCTATCTAAAGAAGGAGTAGATGGTGTTATTAGACGTTGTGTACCTGAGCATACAAGAACAGATCCTACATAAGTGTCACTCCGAGGCATACAGTGCACACCATGCTGGAGACATAACTGCACATAAGGTATTACAGTCTAGTTTTTATTGGCCTACTCTTTTCAGGGATGCACGTAAGTGTGTCCTCTCTTGTGATGAATGTCAAACAATTGGTAATATTGGTAGACGTCAGAAAATGCCTATGAATTATTCACTTGTTATTGAACCATTTCATGTTTGGGTTTTTCTTTACTATAAACAGTAGGGTAAAATCCCCACTACAACTAACAAGCAAGAAAACATAGGTCTCAACTAAATAACTATTAGGGTTGAGCTAAGCCATAGAAGGAAAAAAACTAAGCTAGAAAGAAAAGAAAAGGAAGGAAAAGAAAAAAAGCAGAAAAAAGATCTAACTCTAAACTAATATATAATTACATGATGGTCTCCAACCAGGCTGAAAATTGATCTACATGTTTTTTCTTCATCCTTTATCTCAGCCACTTGAGCTCCTCAAGATAGATGTATTTCCAACCTTGAAATGAAGGTGTTATGTTCTCAAAATCTTGTTGTTCCTTGTGATCCAAATGGCCCAAGACCCTAAAATGATAATCTCCATGAAGAATGGGTATCTGAGCTTGACTTTTAGATTTTGAAAAGATTCTAACACTGACAAGTTGGGTGTTCTTGTGGGGCAAATGAAATCCCAGCATTGAGCAGCAAAAGGGCATCCCCAGAATAGATGATGCAGTTTTCTTCCTGTTGGCAATCCCTGGTTGCACAATTATAGGCTTCAAGTTCAAAACTTTTTCTTCTCAATAGATTCCTTGTGTTGACTCTATCATGGAGCAGGATCAAGAAAAACACTTTATGTTTGGATTGACAGGAGCTTTTCTAGATCTAGCTGAAGTGGGGTGGAGCCTGTTTGTGCCCAATCAACACTTTGTATGCCTTAATGGAGGAGTAGAATTCATTGTACCATATGTAGCTCCATGTGTCAATTGAATCCAAGTATTTTGACTGTCTCAAATCAATGCACACATTTTCCATTTCCAAAAACTCCTCATAAGCTTGAGTAGTCAATGGGAAGTAAAAGAGATCTTGAAGGTATTCAGTGGTAATCACTTGATTGACATTTATTTGTTGATTTCTAGCAAATTTGTAGAGGTGGTGGAACTTATGTTTCCGAATGTATTGGTGCCACATGTCATCTCAGAATAGTGCACTCTTACCATCTCCCATATTGCATATAGCAATAGCTTTGAATTGATCAATCAGAGAAAAGTTTGATTTCCATCAAAAAGATCCAACTTGTTCATTCCCTGGAAGATGACCATTGTTGTAGTATGTTTCCTAGATTAAATTTACCCAAGGTATGCCATGCATGTTATGGAACTTATGAAGATTTTTCATGAGAGTCTTGTTTTGTGTGTAAATGTCCAAAAAAACAATCCTCCTTGACTTTTTGGTCTACATGAGTGTGCTAGGCCACTAAAGAAGGTTTGTGGTCTTCCAAATCAGGACTTCTCCATAGAGAGTGCCTCAAATACTTGATGATCTGCTTTTTGATAGTGATAGGTATGTCCAAGCAACCCATCAAGAAGATTGTCGGGGATATACCCCGCGGTATAAACCGCCGGATGTATGACCCGGCTAGAGTTTGGCGATTCACCGGCGGCGACCCACTTGGACCTGGCGGTTTAAGATTCATTGGTAATCCGGCAGGCGGGTCAGAGGAGCGAAAAAACCCGGTGGCCCAACGGACGGTTTATGGAAGGCCGGATCACGCTATGGTGGGCCGGTTTATGAGGAAAGCACAAGGAATATTTTTCTACAAAGGAAGCAAGACTAGGACTCCACTTGTAATAGAGTAATCCTAATCCTACTAGGACTAGTCATGTAACCTGCCCCTTCAACATATATAAGAAGGGGCAGGGCTCCCCAAAGAGGGACAGGCGAGAAACAATCTCTAGGGCTAGACACAACTAGAGGAGATAATGAGATCTAGCCTCAAACAGCATGTAGGTTGTTACCGGATGATGTTTCCCGGGGCCCGAAGCTATCTAAATTCTTGTCTTGTGTGTTAATCCGCCCTACGTCTCTCGTCTCACTCAACCCCTCTCAAGCTACCACATAGATGTGTTGGCCTCATGACTAAGTCCTAACACTAAGGACATCTGACGTGTTAATTCCACGACAGTTGGCGCCCATCGTGGGACCGGCGCACGTGGTGTTGAGTTCTTGAAGGGATTTATCTCACGGATCGAGAAGCTCGTGATTGATTAGATTAAAAGAAGCCAGCATGGAACTTGCTGAGGCACCATCTTACTACTGTCAGTACAAGCATTTACCGGACCAAGTTCCCGAGAAGAAAAATCCCTTTGTTGTGGCCGCTGTTTTACATGGGAAGAGCAACCATCGAAAAGTCAAATCACCACTCAAACACGGCTACGACCTGGAAGACGCGGATAGTTAAAACGACATCGGCGGGGATGGGGGGTAGATTCGAACTCCGCCATGGCCGGGCCCAAGCCGCCGTCTCCGCCATGACTCCCACGCTGGCCCCTGCCGGTTTGCCTCACTGCCGCAGCACGCCTCCACCGGGTCGCCTTACTACCCCCGCGGCCTGCCTGAGTCACCGGCCCTGTTTCTGCTGCGAGCTGCTCGCGGCAACAACCGCGCAAAGCTGGCCTCGGTCTGCGCCTCACCCACAAGTCTGCTTATGAGACACCACCGCCGGCATGCGACCTCACCCGCTGCTGCTACCCCTCATATTGAGCCTGCCGGTGCTCAGCCGCCCTGCGTCACGTCGGCCCTACTGCCTCGAGTTACGTGGCCGCCTCCGCGAGCCGCCTTCGCCTCGCCTCTGTTGTGATCCATCAGGCCCCTCCGCAGCGGTGCCTCGTTGAGCTGCTGGCCGCCTCAGCTCTCCTCCGTCACGGCCCTGCTTCAGTTGCCTCCGAGCTGTCTCTTTGCGCCAATAGCAGAGGAAAAGAACCCGGGCTAGGTGCATAGAGGAGGCGACTCTCAACGGTGGATGAGGAGGCTAGAGAAGGAAAAGAAAGTGAAGAAATACTGGTTAATGCAGCGGCCTTGTACCGTACTTGTGTAGTACCCGAGGCCGACGGAAGGGAAAAGCAGTACTAGCACATGCATATCATCTGTGATCAGTCCAATTGCAGATTGATTCTGTTAAAAAAATATTATGTTGCTGCTGTAGCTGCACATCGTCAGGACAAAGCAGAAGATTTCCACTGCAACCGCTCAGTCTGATCCGCCGAGTCGCGGCCGGAGTCATACGCTTGGCAAATAAATCCAATTTTGTATGTATTGGTTCCACGTACTTCCCAATGGCACAAGGACCAAGGGTTTTACTCTTATCACACGTAAAGGAAGCCTGTGGTATTTGGCATTATTTCGCACTGAAGCTAACTGATGGACAGCATGCACAACCCATTACTCGTCAGACCGGTCTTCGTCAACTGCTTGGAGTTTGAACCGACTTCTACGCCAGCCGTTGCCTTGACTCGCCGTTGTCAACGATCAGATATCCCAAGTCGCCAGCGCCACTCCAAGCCACCGCCGATGCTGTTCCGTCACGGCCCCGAAAGCCGCCGGCGTTGTTGCCGTGAGCCGCTCGGGCAGTATCGCCCTACTTTTTCGCCCGCGTGTCAAGGGCGCATTGGCCGTAACCCGCCCTTTCTTGCAAGCGGTGCTCACTCGCTGCTATTTGACGGCTGGTGTCCACCAATGTGCCGCTGTTGTTGACCCGCCGGCGGGGCCCTGAGCCGCCCCATGCTGTGGTGAGAACCACTGCCCGTTTCTGTCATTGCTAAGCCGGCCTGAATGCTTGCGTTATGGAGTTCTTGCCTGGTGTGGATCAAGATTGAAAAAAAAATGATGAGGAGGAGTTTGACCCGGTGGATAAAGAGATAGCCCTCCGTGTCACCGAAACCCGGAAGATACATTCGGAGTCATCCGGCTCCGGTTCTGCTGTGGTCGAGCTTCAAACCACCACTTCTGCCGTCGTCACTATGATCTCGTGCTGAGCCACCGCAGTCGGCCTTATTCCGAGCTGCCACGGTCTCGAGAGTGGCTAAATCGGTGTTGAAATTGCTGGAGGTGCGGACAGAATGTATGACTCCGTCTGTCATCCAGACGAATCAGGTGATATTCATCCAAGTTTGTTTTACTAGCATATTTTGTTTTTGTCAAAGAGCAGTTTATCTTTGCCTTGGTCTGCAATATTGTTTATGCAGGACAATTATTCATCACAAAAGCTATGGTTGTGCCATGGATGTAGAGCTTGCGCCACCATTATAATGCACTAGCATCTGACCACACCATCAAGCTCGGTGAATATATCTGCAAGCCGCCATTCTGCAGACCAGTTTACATCAACATGATGTGGTTAACTCGCCCGTCCGCATCGGTTTACAACGCCCCGGCCGACTCATCTGTCTGTGCCGCCTCTGATGCTGCGGTCATATTTTCTATCCGTCTCTCGCGACCTGGTCTACATCAACACACCGGGCCACACCTGTCTGGATGAGCTATTTATTGAGTATAAAGTCAGTCACTGCTCGGGTAGCCTGGTTTTCTTTCAAATTGAAGGCAAATTATCATCAATCGCCGTCTGCACTGGGTGGCCCAATGGGCAGGCGCACAAGTCGCCACCACTACAGTTTGATTAACTTCAAATAGCCTTGGAAGGAACCATTGGCCGAATTGCTGACACGGCTCATACGTGGTCATTTACAACCCACCGCAGTCACCTCAACCTTCTATGGATTCACATCGTGTTATCAAATGATATACAAGTTATGCCGGTTCTTATCACGGTCAAAATATGGAGAATCTCAAGCCAACTCTTCGAGTCACCTTTGAGACTCGGGGGCTACGATGACATGATTCGGTAAATCTTGCCAGTTTCAGCAAATTTAAGAACCCCAGGACGATGGAGGGACAGATAACCCGGTCCTGGTGGCTGCTGTTATATTGATGAAAATTTAAAGGCCGTCAGAAAATTTCCGGCTTAGAAAGTATATGACAGTTACAAAATCCCGGCTCAATGAAGAAGTTTCGGGTCATCGGAAAGGATTCCGGTTTACAATACGGTTCAAGGGAAGTCAGTCTCACTGAAGCTCTCAAATCCGATTTAAAAATGTCCTGTTCAAAAAGGAATTAACTTCTCGCAAGTTCGAGTTTAAAGGCCGTCAGAAAATTTCCGGCTGAAAATGAAGATTCCGGTTTAAAATCTGGTTCAAGGGAAAGATGTCTCCCACAAAGCTTTGAAGATCTCAATATCCGGTTCAAAATCCCGGTTCAAGAAGAATATTTATCTCTTGCAAAAAGTTAAAGGTTGTCGAAGAGGACCTTCTGCCATGATGCGCGGTTCAAACATGGGTATCCTGCCTTATTGTCTTATCATATTATTTATCATGTGGGGGCTTCTGCTTACAAAGCAACGTCATGTTTTGTCCATTAAACCGGCTATCATGCCACAATACAGCTTGGGAGCTTCACACCCAAGGGGCCAAAGAGAGTATTGTTGCTAAAAGCACAACTCAAACATAGGCACCCATTGAGCACAGCTCACAAAGTTACTTGAGGGCTCTTTGTGTAAAGTAACAAAGAGTTTGAAAGGACCCTTGTAATTGGGTATCGACCCACGGCTTGGAAGCCTGGTGTATTCACCTAAAACCCCGGGTTAACCTGCCTTCATCAAGTAAGCCACTCCTATCCAGGTAATCCTGGCATGACCCGCCGAACGTTTGACAGTTACTCTCATTGAGACCCTGAACTTGTCAAAGTTAAAACGACGATTGGTTAGTTGGAGGCCCATCTTAAAAGGCTTTGTCAAATGGTTTAACTCAGCGGCCTCGCAGCCCACGAAAAGCCTCGAATTTGGGCCTGGCAGCCCTCGAAAAGCCTCGACTACAAGTTTTATTTGCTTTTGCTTTTTGCAAAGTTTTATCTCTTTTTTGATCAAGTTCTAAGCTAAACTGGTGTCTACTGACCCGGCCAGACTATATGTCATTACATCAACCCGGTGTTTTTTAACCCAACGTGGCTGCCAGTTATCAGCTGTTAGCATATAATCAATTATGAACTGACATTTCTTAATCCGGCCTGGCTTTGGACTATAAGTCGCCAGTATATATTTGGATTGCGCCATTGGAATCATGCGCTTATAAATCATTAGGTATATTATTCGAATCTTTAATAGCCAACATGGCTGGATTTTTATTATGGTTATCAATAACCAATATTATGATTGAGGTTTTCAAAGTCGCTTCAGCGCAATGGCTATTATTTTATCAATGGATATGATTTATTCTACAATGGAGGGAATAGTCCCGAGTCGTTGCAAGTTTACGACCCGGCACTTGGGGGCTACATTATTTAAGTTGAGGTTACATCAAATACACAAGTCTCATGTCGCTGCAAGCATGCACCATGACACTTGGGGGCTAATGCAAAGTCATTATTTGCTCACCTTATTGAAGACCCGACTCATCACATCATAATGAGCCGGCCCTTGGGGGCTACCAATTTCTCCTATCAACAATTCAAGGTACAAAGCTTTTTATTCATTATATTGAAGGGTCCACTACTCAGTTGGTAAAGCACAAGGTTCTTAACCTTGCGGACGTGGATTCAAGTCCCATGATGGGGGTTTTATCATATGATGTTATTTTCATTGAAGTATATATCAAGTCCCAGCTCAATATTATCTTACTGAGCCGGCCCTTGGGGGCTACACATCATTGCTCAAATCTACATGATTATACCTACAAAGTCCTTGCTCATTATTGCATAATAACCCGGCCCTTGGGGGCTACATTGGTTGAAGTTTTTATGAGTATAAGACAATTACAAGTCCCAGGTTGTTGCAAGCATGACAACCCCGCACTTGGGGGCTACATAATATGGAGTATTCAGTTTTTACTAATTTTTACTAAGTGACTGGGATGAACAACATGGATTTCTTCTTAAGTGGCAACATTTATATTGAAGCAAGTCTTAAGCCATCACTTTGTTCTGCTCAAGACTTGGGGGCTACAGGTATTATATTATTATCAAAGAACTATTTTCAAATTCTCTGTTTTGAGCAAACCGGATTGACCCGGCGTCACCAATCATTACGACCATGTGTCTGCAACCCAGCGTCATCAATAATCATGAACCGGCGTTGGCAACAATCATGACCCGGAATTATTAGTTTTTATAACCCGACAATGGTGGTAATCATAAACCGGCAAGTTTTACATCTTCAAGCCGACTAGATATCAGTTGAATATTTCAGAGACTAATATTTTTGTCAAAGTCAGAGCATTGAAGGCCAATTCAAATGGATTCTTTATTTACAAAATATCTTCTGCAAGCAAATCGATTATCAAATTGGTCTATTGACTCGGATTTTTTAGAAGGGAGAAATGACAAGGATTTAAGGATGATCAAGTGCCGGTTTACAAGAATATTTAAACCGGAGCACAACCCGACAAAATTGTTCTTGTGTTTATGTTGCAGATCAGTTTAACATGGATGAATCCAAGTTAAACTGGGGGCTAATGTCGGGGATATACCCCGCGGTATAAACCGCCGGATGTATGACCCGGCTAGAGTTTGGCGATTCACCGGCGGCGACCCACTTGGACCTGGCGGTTTAAGATTCATTGGTAATCTGGTAGGCGGGTCAGAGGAGCGACAAGACCCGGTGGCCCAACCGGCGGTTTATGGAAGGCCGGATCACGCTATGGTGGGCCGGTTTATGAGGAAAGCACAAGGAATATTTTTCTACAAAGGAAGCAAGACTAGGACTCCACTTGTAATAGAGTAATCCTAATCCTACTAGGACTAGTCATGTAACCCGACCCTTCAACATATATAAGGAGGGGCAGGGCTCCCCAAAGAGGGACAGGCAAGAAACAATCTCTAGGGCTAGACACAACTAGAGGAGATAATGAGATCTAGCCTCAAATAGCATGTAGGGTTGTTACCGGATGATGTTTCCCGGGGCCCGAAGCTATCTAAATTCTTGTCTTGTGTGTTAATCCGCCCTGCGTCTCTCGTCCCACTCAAACCCTCTCAAGCTACCACATAGATGTGTTGGCCTCGTGACTAAGTCCCAACACTAAGGACATCTGACGTGTTAATTCCACGACAAAGATGGTAAGGAGGCAAGTAGTGACTTGACCAAAAGCAAGCTGCCTGCCTGAGTCATAAATGTAGAAATACCAACTAATATTTTAGCAATTCTGTTGACTAGAGGCAGACACTGTTCAACAGTGAGCTTGTAAATCCCCAGTGGCACACCCAGATATGTAAAAGGGAATTGTCCCCTTGCACATTGCAGTGTATTTGTGAAGATGTGCACTTTGTCTTCTGCATGTTAATAGGCACCATAATTGATTTTCCATAGTTGACCTTTAATCCAATGGCTGAGGCAAAAGTATTTAAGAGGGCTTTGAGGCATACCAACTATCTAGCATTTGCTTGTAATAGGACCAAAGTGTCATCTGCATATTGAATTACTGGAAAATCAAGGCAAGATTTAATTTATAGTGGTGGTGTAACAATGCCCAGTCTCATAGCTTTATCGAGAATTTATTGCAGCAAGTTAGCAGCCAGCACAAAAATTTGTAGAGAGAGGGTCGGATGTCTAACCCCTCTTCTACGATAGAACTTTTTGCCAGGAATCCCATTCAGCATAACAGCAGATGATGCAAAGGTGAAAATTAATAGCATCCAGGAAATCCATTTTTCACCAAATCCTTTTACTCCGAGAATATCAATAATAGCTTGATGTTCAATAGTATCAAAAGCTTTCTCAAAGTATAGTTTGAGAACTAACATCTCCTCTTTTGATTTGTGGCACTGGTGTATATATTCATAGGCCCAACCAAGACAGTCTTGAATCATTCTACTCTTAAGAACCCATATTGATTTATATGAATCATCTGCAATATCACTCTTTGCAGTCTATTAGCCAGCAGCTTGGTAATAATCTTAAGTACTCCATTAAGTAGTGAAATTGGCCTGAAGTCATTAGGTGAGATAGGCACTTCCTTATTAGGAATTAAGGTGATGAAATAAGTATTTATGCTCTCTAGGGCTATATTACCAGCATGAAAGGCCATAATAAGATCAGTTATGTCTTCTTTGATGATGTCCCAACAAGCCTTGAGGAATTCATTGTTAAAGCCATCTGGTCCTGGTGATTTATCTGTGGGAGATTTTTGACCACTTCATCAATTTCCTCCTGTGTAAAAGGTTTCTCAAGGTCTTGCAACACTTTAGGATTAACCTTGTGTTCATAAAGGTTGTCTAGATCAAAGTACATTGTGTGCCCATTAGATTGTCCCAACCTTTTTTTGAAAGCCTCCCAAAGAATAGATGCCTTCCCTGCATGGTCAGTGATCTCTGCTTGATCTTCATTAAGCAGCATAGCAATTTTGTTGTGTCTGTGATTGATGGAAGCTTTAGTGTGAAAGAATTTGTTGTTCTCATCACCAAACTTAACCCCTTTGATTTTGCCTCTTTGTTTCCAATAAATATTTTGATAATTTAGAACCACAAGTAAGTATTCTTTAAGCATAGATCTACAATTCTCTTCAAACACTGCGAGATCTCTGTATTCCTCAATCATAACCCACAAGAAAATACATGCATTTAAATCTTCAATTTGCTTTTTAAGACAAGACAAACTCTTAGCCCATAATTTAAGGGCCCTTCTCAATTTTTTAAATTTTGCATTGATTTTATTTGCAGGATCAGTGCAGCCCACAGGAATATTCCAAGCTGCTTTGACAATGTCCTTGAAGGAGTTGTGCTTTAACCAATAATTTTCAAATCTAAATACCTTGGACTTGGGAATGGTTGTACCAACTTTGATCGTACATGGGAGATGATCCGAGATAGGTTTGGCTAATGGGAGAGTTGTGGTATCAGGAAAAGCAGTCATCCAAGCTGCTAAAGTGAAGAACCAATCTAACTTTTCAAGAAGTGGGCTTTCCTGCATGTTGCTCCAGTTGTATTGCCTGCCTTTAAGAGATAATTCTACCAGCCCTAAATTACGTATAGCCTCATTGAACAGTAGCATCTGATTAACATCACCTCCAGGTCTATTCCTGTCTTCTGGGGACCTAATGAAATTAAAGTCCCCCATGATAATCCATTCCACATCATTGGTCATTTTAATATTACTGAACCACTGTATGAATTTTGTCTTCTCCTCAAGATTACAAGGACCATAAATATTTGTGAGAATCCAAGTTTGGGAAGAAGTTTTGCAGGTGAATTGGATAGAGATTGAAAATTTGTTGTGGAAAATCATCTCACCACTAGATAGTGCACCATTCCAAGCAGTCAAAATCCCACCAGAGGACCCAAGTGATGGCAAATATTCAAATCTGTTGGATCTTTGAGGGCAGAATTTATTAATATACACAAGATCAAATAGTTCTCTTTTTGTTTCTCGTAAGCAAACAATACCAGCAGTACTTTCTTCACTTTTTTTTCCTGATAGCTAGCCATTTTTCTGGAGCATTAAACCTCTGACATTCCAATTCAGTATGTTCCAAGACTTGATGTTATTCATTGAGAATTATAGATTGTTTTATTTGAAGTACCAAGGTCCATCCCTTGGTATAAATCCCCAGCCATGTGTTCCTCTGAGTGGCAGGAACAATTTTCCTCATCATCATACAATGATCAATCAACCAATAAGGGTAAACTTTCCATAAACATATCAGGGACATCCAAAAATAATAAAACATGGTTCTCTTAAACATAACCATAGACATGCAGGCATCATTTAAGTACCAAATCTTCTTACTAGGAAGCAAAAGGTGCCACACAGGGCCATAACCAGTCTTTTTACAAAAGATATCACACAGTGACCAGACATAAACATCAATAGTAGTGTTGAAACTGAAAGTTTTTAGCAATCTTCTCATGTGCTTAATTTTATGACTTGATCTCATCATTAAGCCATCTTGGACTGATCTGCTACTCCTGTGGCTTTGGGTACCTTGGCCACATCTTCCTGTCCTTTCTTCTTGGGCCTTTTGGACAGCTTCTCCTGAAGTTCCTCCTCTACCACCTCAGTTTCTACCAAATGTTTGGTGTTTTGATTATATGGGATCTTTTCCTTCCTCTAATGGGTATACTCATATTTTAGTTGTTGTTGATTACGTTACTAAGTGGGTAGAAGCTATTTTAAATAGTAGTGTTGATCATAACATGTCTATTAAAATGCTTAAAAAAGTTATTTTCCCAAGGTTTGGAGTCCCTAGATATTTAATGACTGATGCTAGTTCACAATTCATTCATGGTGCTTTTCATAAACTTCTTGCTAAATATGATGTTAACCATAGAATTGCATCCCCTTATCATCCTCAGTCTAATGGTCAAGTTGAATTGAGCAATAGAGAAATCACATTAATTTTGCAAAAAATCGTTAATAGATCTAGAAAGAATTGGTTTAAGAAACTTGATGATGCACTATGGGCTTATAGAACTACTTATAAGAATTCTATGGGTATGTCTTAGTATAAAATGGTTTATGGAAAATCATGTCGTTTACCTCCTAAACTAGAAAATAAAGCATATTGGCCAATTAAAGAATTTAATTATGATTTCAAACTTGCCGGTGAAAAGAGGTTATTTGATATTAGCTCTCTGGATGAGTGGAGAACCCAAGCTTATGAAAATGCCAAGTTGTTTAAAAAAGTTAAAAGATGGCATGATAAAAGAATTCACAAACAGGAATTCAAAGTGGGTGAGCTTGTTCTATTGTACAACTCTTGTTTTAGATTTTTTGCAGGAAAACTTCTCTCCAAATGGGAATGACCTTTTATCATCGAAGAAGTTTATCGCTCCGGAGCTATCAAGATCAATAATGCCGAGGGCACTAATCTAAGAGTGGTTAATGGACAAAAAATTAAGAATTATATCTCCGATACACCTATTAATGTTGAAACTAATATTGTTCAAACTATGACACCGGAGGAACACATAAGAGAGACCTTCCGGAACACTCTAGAACCCTGAAAAAGAGTAGGTGTGTGATACGGTAAGTAAACCGACTCCAAAAATTCCATAAAAATAATTTATGTCCATTTTGGAATATTAGAAGAAAAAATACAAAAATAAGAAATAGCTGAGGGGACCCACGAGGAGGTCATAAGGCAACAGGCGCGTCCTACCCCCTGGGCACGCCTGGTTTCCTTGTGGGCCCCTTGTGTGCCTTCCTGACTCCGTTTTCTTTTGGAATACTTGTTTTGTAAGATAAAAAATTCTTGATATATACTCCCGGATGTTTTGACCACTATATTGCAAGAATCTCCTCTGTCCTTGTTTCATGTTGTTTTTCTAGCAGATCTGTCGGTATGTCGTCCCAAGACTGGGATGGAGAGAGTTATGTTTCCCACTATGTTGCAAACACAAGGATCTATGGTGACATTGATCCTTATGGTTGGTCCACGGATGAGGAGCGAAATGCCGATTTGAAGAGGATGAGGACTCTATACTGGAAGAAGAAGAAGAAGAAGAATCCCCTCTACCTCAACCTGTAGATATGCATGTGGAGTTCAAGAAATCAAGTCTCCCAAACTAGGTTCAACCTCCCAACACTCGATTTATTTCCTATCGTAACTTACAAAAGAGTGTTGCTTCATCCTCCTCGGTCAAGTTGTGTCCTTGGGTTGATGGTGCTTTGACTGTCACCGACAAGCTCCGCAAGGAAATCATGGAGCTCAAACATCAAGTTAATAAGCTTGAGGAGGAAAACAGTATCCTTAATGGAATCATCGCCAAGAATATTGCACCACCAACACCGAAGAAAGAGAATTGAGTCATGGGTATGGTCACCACCCTTGGCTTGTGCCAACCTTGGGGGAGGTGCCTCGGTATCGTATCACCATCACTTTTATTATCTTCATCTATCTTAGTTCGATCCTTAGTTATTTCGTGATTTAGAAGAACACAACTTTAGTATGATCTATTTTCGAGTGCTAGTTCTGTGATCTATCTATCTATGTAATCGAGTTGAGAGTTATATAATAAAGAGTAGTTTGAGTTTTGCTTCTTTACTTTTATGTTTCAATCTTAGCAATGAAAATAATAAAAAGATCATATGCTAATCCCACAGAAAGTAGTGGCTTTACATAAATAAAAATATAATTGATAAATTTGTTGGAAGTTAACAAACATAGTATTGGTCAATGATGCAATTCATGAGAGATTAATAAGGGAAGAGAAGATTCACATATAAATATACTATCTTGGACATCTTTTATGATTGTGAGCCCCCATTAAATATTTTATGTCAATTAGTTGACGTTGGACAAGGAAGACAATGTAATGGGTTATGCTTGCTTATATTCACATAGAAGTTATATTGTCACGGATCCTCCGACATGCGGTGCTTGCTCAATATCTTTTGCTAGCCAAAATCCGCACCAAATAGAGATACTACTTGTGCATCCAAACCCCTTGAACCCAATTTCATATCATGAGAGTCCACTATATCTACCTATGGATTGAATAAGATCCTTCAAGTAAGTTGTCATCGGTGCATAAAGCAATAAAAATTGCTCCTAAATATGTATGATCTTTTATTGTAAGGGAAAATAAGCTTTGTGTGATCTTGTGATGGTAAAGAAATAAAAGTGACAGACTACATAATAAAGGTTGTTATCACAAGGGCAATATAAAATGACATTCCTTTACATTAAGATCTTGCACATCCAAAAATAAAAGGTGCATTTAATTTTTCTCTTTGCAAGCATCATGTGGTGGGGAAAGTTTATGCTTTATAATTCATTATTGTGATGAATTCTTACTTGCTCATGATAAGTTCTATGATGATATATTGCTGCTATGATAAGGATCATGATGCTACTATGTTTGTATTTGGTTTTTATCGACACCTCTCTCTCTCTCTCTAAACATGTGGTCATGATTGTCGATTTCGGCTTAGACAAGCGAGGCCTATGTTTGGGGGAGTTGATACCTCCATTTTGCATCATGTTTTCCTATTCATATGTATAATGTTTTTTATCATTATAACACTTTGTGATGCAATTCTAATGTTTTCTCTCTCTTAATTTGCAAGATTTACACAAAGAGGGAGATTGCCGATAGCTGGGATTCTGGACCTGGAAAAGCTACATCAGAGATACCTATTCTGCAGAACTTCAAATGACCTAAAATTTCATGGAGAATTTTTATGGAATATAAAAAAATATTGGAGCAAAGAAGTACCAGAGGGGGGGCCACCAGTTGCCCACAAGGCAACAGGGCGCGACTACCCCTTGGGCGCGCCCTGATGCCTTGTGGGGCCCACAGCTGGCCATCGGCCCCTATCTTCTGCTATATGAAGGGTTTTTACCTAGAAAAAATAAAGAGAGAACTTTCAGGACGAAGCACCGTCGTCTCGAGGCGGAACCTGGACAGGAGCACTTTTGCTCTTCGGCGGAGTGATTCTGCCGGGGACACTTCCCTCCGGGGGAAGAAATCAAAGCCATCGACATCACCAACGATCCTCTCATCATGGGAGGACTAATCTTCATCAACATCTTCACCAGCATCGTCTCACCTCGAACCCTAGTTCATCTCTTGTATTCAATCTTTGTCTGAAAACCTCATATTGGTACCTATAGGTTTCTAGTAGTGTTGATTACATCTCGTAGTTAATGCTAGTTGGTTTATTTGGTGAAATATTATATATTCAGATCCTTGATGATATTCAATACCCCTCTGATCTTGCACATGAATATTATTTGTGAGTAGTTACTCTTGTTCTTGAGGACATGGGAGAAGTCTTGTTATAAGTAATCATGTGAATTTGGTATTCGTTCGATATTTTGATGATATGTATGTTGTTGCTTCCTTTAGTGGTGTCATGTGAATGTCGACTACATGACACTTCACCATGCTTGAGCCTAAGGGAAGGAATTTTGGAATGATAAGTAGATGATGGGTTGCTAGAGTGACAGAAGCTTAAACCCTAGTTTATGCATTATTCCATAAGGGGATAATTTGGATCCATATATTTCATGATATGGTTAGATTTATCATAATTCTTCTTTCGTAGTTACGGATGCTTGAGAGAGGGGGTAATCATAAGTGGGAGGCTTGTTCAAGTAAGAACAACACCCAAGCACTGGTTCACCCACATATCAAATTATCAAAGTAGCGAACGCGGATCAAATAAACATGATGGAAGTAACTAGATGTTAATTCCCATGTGTCCTCAAGAACGCTTTGCTTATTATAAGAGACCATTCCGGCTTGTCCTTTGCTATAAAAATAATTGGGCCACCTTGCTGCACCTTTGTTACCATTGCTACTCGTTGCTCGTTACAAATTACCTTACTATCAAACTATCTATTATCGACAATTTCAGTGCTTGTAGAGAATACCTTGCTAAAAATCGCTTGTCATTTCCTTCTGCTCCTTGTTGGGTTTGAGACTTTGATCCCTTATACTTGTGGGTCATCAGTTGCTTGTTCAAGTAAGAATAGCACCTAAGCACCGGTTCACTCACATATCAAATTATCAAAGTAACAAACATGAATCAACTAAACATGATGAACGTGACTAGACGATAATTCCCATGTGTCCTCGAGGACACTTTGATTTATATAAGATAACTTTCGGGCTTGTCCTTTGCTATAAAAAGGATTGGGCCACCTTGCTGCACCTTTGTTACTATTGATACTTGTGACTTGATACGAATTATCTTGCTACAAAACTACTTCATTGTTACTTATAGCTCTTGCAGAGAATACGTTGTGGAAAACCGCTTGTCATTCCCTTCTTCTCCTCGTTGGGTTCGACACTCTTACTTATCGGAAGGACTATGATTGATCCCCTATACTTATGGGTCATCAGATACCCTGCATGTGTTTGAGTAAGACAATGTACGGATATTTATATCTTTGAAGGTGATGGGTTGCATTGAGAAAGAGTATCTTAGTAAGGAGCATTTCAATGCACCTAGTGAACTTTGATAAAAAATGATTCCTGCAAAACAAAGTTCTCAAAGAAAATGTGACAGAGTTCAATGTAATTTTGTCACATGAGTTCATGCAAGATTTTTGAGTGGTTTCTGATACCAATTTCTCCTACAAAACAGTTTTTTGAGAAACATTATAGCAGAGAATTATGAGCAAGATATTTCAGATATTCACAAACTCTGGTAGTATTTCCTCTAGCAAAACAGATACAATAGCAATAATACCGAGGGGGGTCATTTAGCAATAGAACCAGAATGTTAACCAGTACCACATGCAGTACTTTAAAGTTCACACAATCAAAAACTTAAACTATTTGACGATGAAGAAGCAAATGTTTAGAAGAAGAACCAAACGGCAAACGATCCAACCGTGGCAAATAAACCCGCACATCTACCTCTCGATATCATCTCCCCCTTTTTGTCAACAAGTGGCAAAAAGGAACGACAAGAACATGAGGAACTACTCGTCCGAGGAAGCTGAGGAAGAACTGGAGCCGCTCGAAGAAGGAGATCCAGCCCTTGCCAAAGATCTTGCTCATTGAAGAAGTTGTGCCAGCAACGGTTGAACTTCCTCTGGCTTGATATTCAGGAGCAATGCGAGTAGACATACCGACAGGTAAATCTTCCCTGGGATTGGTTAGGTCATCATGGAACTTTGGTAAGGTCACATCTGATTCGTTCTCAAGCACGGCATCAGGCTCGAGAAATAACAAATTTGTTGAAGAAGACCTGGGTGGAAGAACTGGAGTATCACGGTGTCTGTGATCAGTCTCAAAAGCATCAATGTAGTTATACGTCAATGCCCTTGGCTTTGAGTTGATCTTTGGTGTAAAACTTCCAAAGAAGTAACCAAGAGTGCTTCTTCTCCTCCTGCGCCACAAGCAATGCTTGGCGGTCAGTGTTATGAACATAATTCGGCTCAATTGCCAGTTGAAAATTTTCTTTTTTGTTCATTTTGATATGCCTTTTAAGTGATTGTTGTGACCTAAGACAAATCTCATATAGAGAGGGATTTTCATCATGAGAAATCTCAATAGTTGTCCGATTAATCTTCGGTGCTTGAGCAAGTGCAACTTGTTCAGGTACAACAGGTGATTTTTCCTTTGTCATTTTCCTTGATAATCTAAAGAGTATTGCAGACATGGGAATGAAGGATTTTGAGTTGAACCGACAAAACTACTCTTTGTCTTGGAATTGTTGGATGGCATATTGAATCCAAGAAGCATAGATTTTTTATATCCTTTGGATATTCTGCAGCAACAGCAGCAAGATTTCAAAGAAATAGATCTTCAAGATTACATGCCCAAAGGACACGGCGTAGAGTGTGTTCCGCACAATTCTTTCACCCTTTGAAGGCATGTTGATAGGTGTCAGAGAAATGCAAATGATGTGAAAGATAACATGATTCCCATAAGTCAAATTCTGGGTCTTGGTCATAAGAATAGGCATCGCCAACCTTTGTAGGATCCATGAGCACATGGAGTTGTGCATCAGTCACATCCTAGAAATGCAACCTATGTTCCATATTTTTATCAATATCATATCGGGGAAAGTTCAGCTTCTTGAGAAATCTTCAGCATCATTTGTGATTTTATCAGTTTCAGTCAACCATCCAAATTTCTACATGCTGCAGTCCTTCCTGTCTCTAGAAACATACAGTGTTGCATAAAACTGAAGAATACTTTCTTGCTTCCATCCATGATTGAAGCGAAGAAATCTCTTGGGCCAAATGTATGATCCCTCTACGGTATCCACGTGTTCCGTGTCAATAGTTTAGCAGTGTTTTGTTATCCAAGACAAAGAACAATCAACGGACAAGAAAGAGGTGGAGCAGCCTAATGGCATAAAAATGTAGAGAGAATGGGAGAGCGCAACCAACCAATCTAATCATTTGGAGGGTTGTCCCTCCTAGGGATGAAAATGGAGTGAAATTTTTCCGCTTTTCCGGAGGAAAATGAAAACGGAGAGGAAATGTGAAAATGGAAACGAAAATTTGCAAAATGGAAATTTTTATGTGGAAATGGAAACAAAAAAGGAATGGTGATTTCCAGTGGAACAGGCGGGAAATGGAACTTTCCGTTTCCGTCAATATGGAATTTTTTTTTACTATTGGCCTATTGCTGCTTTGTAGCCCAACCACCGAACAATACACAATGACACACTGAGCAGAATGGATCATTTGAGGCCCAACTTCTACAACCACACACGTACTTAACTAGACCCTATACGCAATTGTCCAGTACTACTACAATAGTACGCTAAGTTGTCGACATAATCATATTATTTTGTACCCATGGTAACAATTCTTTAAATTTGTTTGTTTTTGTGTGCATTTCTTTATGATTCAAGGGGGGTTTAAGTTTCGGTAAACGACCACTTCTGTTTCCGTGTCTGCTTTGTATTCACTCTGTATTCGTTTCCGGTAGTATTCATTTCTGTATTCATTTTCGGGGTTTCCGTATTCATTTCCGCTTCTGCAAAAATATATGAAAACAAATGTGGTAGAACCCAGTTATGTCCGTTTTCGCTCCGTTTTCATCCCTAGTCCCTCCCATCTATATATATTAGCTAGGGGAGGTCACGACTTGGAGGAGGGGCTCCCTCCTCCTAAGGCCAACGCACCAAGGGAGGAGGATCCCTTCCCAATCCCCAAGCACCACTTAGCTTGTCCTCCAAGCCAGGTGGGTGCGCTACACATGAATTGTTGCAAAGTTTTGCTCGTTGTTTAAGATCATTGATATGTGAAGCTAAATTACACGATTCACATAATGCAAAACGTCGCCACTCCGGATCACGTGCACAGGAGAAAAGGAGGCGATCGTGGCTTCCGTTTGCGTGCCGCCTGCGCTGCCGCTGGTCCCCTCTCCCTCCGCCGGCCGTTCCGGTGACGGGAGGGAGGGGGAGCCTTGGATCTGTGCGTGGAGTCGGTTCATAGTAGGGTTAGGGTTGAGAGAGACGCTGTTGAGGCCGTTGCGGCGGCGCCGCGTCTGAATAAGTTTCCCGGGCTCCGTTCACAGTCAGGGGAAGCTCTTGCCTTCGTCTAGGGGTCAGCGGGGTGGGGGACCCCGGATCTCGCCGAGGTCGCGGCCTATGGTGTCTAGGGGTCAACCGATACTGGTCGGTTGGGTCCTCAGATGGGAGGTGGTTGTGTGGAGACAGAGCTTCTTCTTTCTCCTCGTCGGTATGATCTTCCGATGTTGTTCTTCCTCTTACTTTGTGTTGTTGTTGGAGGGATGTCCTGCTTTGCCCGGCGGTTGGCCCGACCGCGGTGCCGGAACCGGATCCTAGTTTTCTTCCATCTAAAAGGGACACATATAGCAGTACTCAAAGCCACAAATGGCGAAGGCTGGTGCAGGCATGTTGAATGCACATGTGTGTTCTTGTCTTTTCGGCGCCTGTGCGAAGAAAAGAGGAGCAAAGAGGCGACGATTATGCCGTGGTTGGAGATGATGACCTACTTGGGTCTGGTTGCAGAGTCTTGTGTTGCAGGGGTCTTCTTGCAAGGTTCATGAATGATGACACGGAGCTTCGAAGATTTTCGTGTTTTACTGGTTGTTTTATAGGGTGATCTCTATTTTCCTGATTCATTGTGCTTGTGTTAGGGTGTGCTTGTACGGGTCAAAAACTTTGTATTATTTCATGATTTGAATGCAAGCAACTTTCACAAAAAAAACATAAAGCAAAACGCATTAACATATTCAATTATGTGAAGATCTTGGTTTTGTATTGAGTTTTTACGACGTTCTTTAGTACTCCCTCCGTATCAAAATAAGACGTATTTTTGACAATGTCATAGTGTCAAAAAAGGTCTTATATTTTGATACAAAGGGAGTAGTGACTTGTATGTATGTAGATTTGCCGAACCACATGCCTTGTCCTCGGACACATGAATGAACAATGAAGGCAACACTAACAATGCCATAATGTACATACCTGAACATGAACTGTATACAATATACAGAGTCCCCATGTTTCAAAACAAATATACAGAGTTCAGACGTCAAACTGTCAAAGGCTCAAAGCATGTCCGTGTGACAGCATATAGTATACTATCTAACAGCGGATGACGATGGGACTAGATCACTAGATGCCATTTGGTAAACAGACTAACGGAGGATAAGAACTTTGCACAGGGGAAACTACTAGTAGTACTTAAGTTCACAGGTTGCTGGCAGCTACATTTCAGAGCCTCATGTTCCGACCTTCATGCCTTCCAGTTCCATACTCTATGGAAGCAACCTTCACACCGTGTGTGCCTGGAAATCAAAATTGGGTTACATTTTGCTACAATGTGCTCACAAACAACTCAACGGAGCAAATAAGTAATGCTCGCTTACGACTTAGTTCTTGTGGTTATACCCCCCAATAACAAAAGAGTATATCTCATGCAAAGTCAATGACCCCCTGCATTTCTAATACTTGGGACCTTGATCAACTCTCCCATAACAAGCAAGTTAATTTTTTTTTGCGGGGGGCATAACAAGCAAGTTATTGTTTAAATCAATCTGGACAAAATACCTCTTATAACCCACAAGCACCAGCAATCAGGTATAAAGTGTACCATGATGGGTATATAACTAAACTAACACGGGTATTTTCCGAAATTTCACCATGCGGTTAGGGAAAATGCCAATAATTTAGGAAGGATAATGTTGACTGTTTTTTTTACTTTGAGCGCTACTTCTTGTAATTTTATGTTTGTGCAGATAAAAAATATTTAAGTACTTCTAGTGACAAGTCTAGTGACATATTTCACATGTCCCATCTAGATAGTTTCAAACATATAGATGGGCAACTTTGAGTACGTCCGGCGACGTGAATCATAACATTATATCAATTTGAATTAAAGCCATGACACT
>NC_041381.1:488654290-488686492 GCF_002162155.2 Triticum dicoccoides | reverse complement strand
CAATATTTTGAAAATCTACTGTGAAGGATAATAGAACGCCATGGCACCAGCATCTTGAAAATAGGGGCAGCCTGGTGCACGTAGCTCCCACTTGCGCAGGGTCCGGGGAAGGGTCCGACCACTTTGGGTCTTTTCTCTTTTGTACGCAGCCTTTCCCTGCATTTTTGCAAGAGGCTGTTTCCAGGACTTGAACCCGTGACTGCTTTGGGTCACAAGGCAACAGCTTTACGCTGCGCCGAGGCTCCCCTTCCAGCATCTTGAAAATAGGTTACTCAAAAATGGATAAACTATGTCATCACTGCGAGTTGCAATTGATTTCATGGGGAAGGCCGAAGGCCCGGTGCTGGTGTATGATTGACTATACTTTCTTCAAACCGAGAACAGAAAATTGAGTGACAGTAGGTGGTGGTGGATTGCAAATGCTTAGATCTTTCATATTCATAGTATGTGGATAATACACGTGCGACAGCAACCTAATTTGGATTAGGATGTCTGTCAAATAAAAAACTTCTGCATTAGCAAGACAAGATGATAAGTCCTAATTTATTTCTTACTCCTAGGGAAGTTAATCATCAAGCATAAGACATATTAGCCCATGAATATGAACTACTCCTTGAAATTTTGGCGATGACTGGAAAAGGCATTGTGATGAGTTGAACATAAGAAGAGGTGATCAAACAGACCTGAGAAGAGGATGAGTCAACAGAAAGTCCAGTATTCTCGTTGCTGTGCATCTTTGGTGCCATGTCGGTTTGAAGAGACAGCTTGAGGATAGCTGGGAAATTTTACTTTATAAGCACAAATCATCTTTCTTAATAGGTTGAACTAATTAATTACCAAATCATGAAATATTTGATAAATGTGTATACACAGATGTGCAATTTGATCTTTGCAGAGTTCTCTTGCTGAATTATTTTCATTTTATCTGGCCCAATCCAGGTGTTGCCGAACAGGACATGTTTTCCAGCATTAAAGAAGTTATTCAGACCATGCAACAAGACAAATCATCAGCATTGAAATACTTCCAGAACTAGATAGTACTACTTGATAACATTCAACACTATCACCTTAGATGTTAAGAAAGCTAGTGAGACCAAGAATACCTTGCCCAGTGCTACCATCAGAAGCAACGGAAGACTCAGACTGGAAGTCCCCTGCATGACGGAACTCGACAACCGCCTTGAAATTTTGCCACGGCTTCACCCAGACCTTTGCCTTGTACATACTTTTCTTTCCAGAATCCACTACCTCCACCATCAGGTCATGCAAGGTCCCAGCAACCACTTGCCTTTTCGCGTTCACAACCCGTGTAAACTCCAATGCAGAACCCTGCACAGCAAAATTAACATCAGAGGAAATCTAACATGTTTTCATGGAGACTGCACAGCAACATTAACATCAGAGGAACTTGAGCATTATATATTTTGACGAAGAACGCCCCCTATCAGAGAATATAAGCAAACATTAAAAAAATACCATATAATGACAAAATCTGGAAATATTCAAGTTCCCATAGTACTGTGGGAGTATCTCATGATGATCCAAAAAACGTGTCAGGGAGCAACGCGATTCATGATCAGTTTTTTTTCTTTTCTTTTCTTTTTTTCTTTTTTGCGGAAAAGACATAAAGCCCTATATTATCTGAAACGAGCCCTTACAAGAACATCCTTACAAAAAGAAATAAAACATAAGTCCTTGAAAAGTTCAGCACCATCTTCCTTCTGCATCCCAACAGCGCACAGTGAGCAAAGCTCGATGCCGCACCATCAGATATATTCATGAGCTAATAAAAGGCACGCGAAACTGCAACAATTGGAACATGAAAGACACAGCGATGGATCCTAGCTGTTTAAAACGTATGCATAGTATAAAAAGAAGTGGTTTTTAAAAGTTGCTTATGTTTCCACTGACCTGAAGCCAACAAACTCTGCAATTTAGCAATTAGGTCTCAGAACTTGCTGTTGGGCGCTTAAAACGCGGAATAAATAGTAGAATTCCTACATCCACACACGTTTCACCTAAGTCAACGAAATTCTGAAATCGACAAGTAGATCCCTGACTTGCATACTATCGTGCATCATTATGTACTTGAACTTGCACAGATCGAACCCACGCAGAGCACTTGCTTCTTCTTCGACTCATGGACCTAACTGTAACACGCCGTAGGGCAACACAGCTTACTCCGACGACGCGATTCACATCGACCGAATAATTCGGACCCGAGCGAGCGAGGGGCGGTAACCGCGGCGCACCTGCTTCCTGTTATGCTCGGCGACGGCGAAGCGCGCGGCGTCCTCGGCCTCGGCCCGCTCGCGGACGGCGGCGAGCATGCCCCGCACGAGGCCGCTCTCGTCGCCGCCGAGGTGGAACCCGGCGGCCCCGGGGACGGCCGAGGCGGCGAGGAGGACGGCAAGGGAGAGGGCGAGGAGCATGGCACCGGAGCAGCCGCAGCGGCGGACCATCGTCGCTCCTCCCGAGCCTTCGATTGGTTGGCGAGTTTGGCGTCGGCGTGTGGTGGCTGTCTGCCTGCTTGCGTCGCGTTGCTTCTTGGGTCGGGGGGTGGGGAAAGCGAGAGTGGGGCAGGTTCGGTTGGCGCGGGGGAGACAGTGACGGGTCGAGGCATCCCAGACGTCCAGGGCCTGGATCGGGCGGTGGATGGGAACGATACGGACGCGACTTGCCCGGCAGATCTCGTGTTTGGTTCACGCGGAGTATTTTTAGTTCAAGTTAACGTCTTCTAGTCGATTGCGACGCGCAAGGGGTGAGATGGTGGTTTTATTAGCTTTGAAATTTCGTGATTTTGGTCGTCTTTTTTATTTATTTTGAAAGAGCACGTATTTTCCAACAATTCAAAAAAAAAGATAAACGTCTCCGTGGGTTTGATGAAGGTTGCCTAGTCACTTCATCAATCATCATCACATACATAAAAGAAAAATGAAGTGACTATTCAACCCCGCCATCAAATGCACTTTTTTCCCATCCGGTTGAAGACTTCAGTGGCCATGGAACGCCTGCTCCTCCCCGCACTCTCTCCAGCCGCTCCTAATCAGCATGATCGAGACATTGCAGGAGATCTTGATTTTTTCACACAAACTGACACATGCATGTGATCTTGATTTTTTTCACACGCTTTCGTATGACATCCGTTCTTGATCTTAACCACACTATCTTCTTAATGTCACCCCCCCCCCAAGTACACCACGGAAGTGGACACATTCTGTTCACTATCCGCTCTTGAGGTGGCCAATGATTTTGAAACTAAAAATGAGAAGCTTGAAGTTGTGCATGCTAAACTCCTTAAGGACTTTGAGCACCTCGAAAATGGCTCAAGGGTCATTAAGAGTGAGCTCATCAAACTCACCGAGTCTCATGCACAACTTAATGCTTCATATTCTAAAGAGCTTGCCAAGTTGCCTTCTCCTCTTGCTATTATTGATGATGCTTGTGCTACTAACTCTATTTCTAGTGAAGCATCCATTTTGAAGGAGAATGTTGAGCTACGGGCTCAACTTGAGTTGCTATCTAGCAAATACGAGAAGTTGAAAGAAAATCATGTAAAGCTCACAAGCTCTCGTGATGATCTTCTAGTATCCCATAATGTGCTAAAGATAGCTCATGAGGCTATGTCTAAGGTAACTTCTAGTAAGTCGCATGTGGATACGAGCACTACTTCAAGTCAAAATGCTATCTTGCCATGTGCTAGTCCTTGTAATTCGTCTACTCATAACACTGGTACTTTTTGTGATGAATTACTCTCCTTGCCTTGTTGCTCTAACGATGAAGCTTATACTTCCTCTAGTACTTGTGTTGATACTAACCATGTAGAGAAAATTAAAGAGCTCAAGGCTCAAGTCACTTCTTCGAAGAAAGACTTGGAAAGTGTCATGAAGGGAAATCCACACTCAACAATATCTTGAGTGTGCAAAAATCCCCCAATGACAAAGGTGGACTTGGATTCAGCTCCAATAAGAAGAAGAAGTCCAAGAGAAACAAGAAGAAGGGCCAAGAACAAGTCAAGAATTCGGCCAAGATTATTTGCTTCAAGTGCAAAATTGAAGGGCATCATGTTAGATCTTGCCCATTGACGAAGAAGCCCGTTAATGACAAGCAACAAGGGAAGCGTCCACAAGTTCATTCTCATGCTCAACCTCAAGTTGAAGAAAGGCCTATTCCCAAAAAGACTCAAGCTAATGTTTCTCTAGTTGAGAAATCAAGTGAGAAGAAAGTGAAGAGTAGACGTTGCTACATATGTCGTGAGAAAGGTCACGTCGCTTCTTCATGCACTAGTGATAACTTATCCAACCCAATTATTATTGATGATATCTATTCTCTTGGGAAAGGATAAGGTTGGCAATGTATTTGCCAAGTTTGTTGGTACTCAAAGTGTTGTCAAGAAAAGAACCATTTGGGTAGCCAAGCCTATTGTGACTAACCTCTTAGGACCCAACTTGGTTGGGGACCGTCAAGCTCAAACTTGATCAATAGGTGTTATTGGAGGGCATTGGAGACTTGGCTACATTATGAAGAATTAAGGGGACTTCATCATTCTTATTGTCTCAAGCCAAGTCAATTGGATTGTCAAGTTTCTATCTTATATCCAATGTGCCTCCTTGCGGTAGCTTGTACTTAAATTGTTTACATTGAAAGTTACTAGCCCCTTTGCATGTTTTGGTTTTGTTCCTTGAATGTGTTTGTATATCTTGTGCTTCCAACTTGCTTATCTTGAGCAATCAAGTATGTGTGTGTTGGTTTGCACATCATGTACGTGTGTGTCGTACGTTGAGCCTTTATGCTTCTTATTTGTATCCTAGTTGGATCATGTGAGATATTAATGGAACATCCCATTTTGGAGGAGTGATGTGCTTTGGGCACCTCACAATCCTATAAATGTGTGTACATGAGGAATACCATCTAGTATTGATATTACAAGATTATCTAGTGGCTAGGTGGTATATTGTTGGGGAACGTTGCATAAAATAAAAATGTCCTACGTTCACCAAGATCAATCTATGAGTTCATCTAGCAACGAGAGAGAGGAGTGCATCTACATACCCTTGTAGATCGCGAGTAGAAGCATTCAAGAGAACGGGGTTGAGGGAGTCGTACTCGTCATGATCCAAATCACCGGAGATCCTAGCGCCGAACGGACGGCACCTCCGCGTTCAACACATGTACGGTCAGCGTGACGTCTCCTCCTTCTTGATCCAGCAAGGGGGAAGGAGAGGTTGATGAAGATCCAGCAGCACGACGGCGTGGTGGTGGATGCAGCAGGGTTCCGGCAGGGCTTCGCCAAGCGACTATGGGAGGAGGAGGTGTAGCAAGGGGGGTAGGGAGGAGCCAGATGTCAGGGTGCGGCTGCCCTCCCACCCCCCCCCCCCTTTATATAGGGACCCCTGGGGGGCGCCGGCCCTGGAGATGGGATCTCCCAAGGGGGGGCGGCGGCCAAGGGGGGTGGAGTGCCCCCCAAGGCAAGTGGAGGCGCGCCCTCCCCTAGGGTTCCCAACCCTAGGCGCAGAGGGGGGGCCCAGAGGGGGCGCACCAGCCCACCAGGGGCTGGTTCCCCTCCCACTTCAGCCCATGGGGCCCTCCGGGATGGGTGTCCCCACCCAGTGGACCCCCGGGACCTTCCGGTGGTCCCGGTACAATACCGGTGACCCCCGAAACTTTCTCGATGGCCGAAACTCGACTTCCCATATATAATTCTTTACCTCCGGACCATTCCGGAACTCCTCGTGACGTCCGGGATCTCATCCGGGACTCCGAACAACTTTTAGTTTGCTGCATACTCATATTCATACAACCCTAGCGTCACCGAACCTTAAGTGTGTAGACCCTATGGGTTTGGGAGACATGTAGACATGACCGAGACGGCTCTCCGGTCAATAACCAACAGCGGGATCTGGATACCCATGTTGGCTCCCACATGCTCGTCAATGATCTCATCGGATGAACCACGATGTCGAGGATTTAAGCAACCCCATATACAATTCCCTTTGTCAATCGGTACGTTACTTGCCCGAGATTTGATCGTCGGTATCCCAATACCTCGTTCAATCTCGTTACCGGCAAGTCACTTTACTCGTACCGTAATGCATGATCCCATGACCAGACACTTGGTCACTTTGAGCTCATTATGATGATCCATTACCGAGTGGGCCCGGAGATACCTCTCCGTCATACGGAGTGACAAATCCCAGTCTCGATCCGTGTCAACCCAACAGACACTTTCGGAGATACCTGTAGTGCACCTTTATAGTCACCCAGTTATGTTGTGACGTTTGGTACACCCAAAGCACTCCTATGGTATCCGGGAGTTACACGATCTCATGGTCTAAGGAAAAGATACTTGACATTGGAAAAGCTCTAGCAAACGAACTACACAATCTTTGTGCTATGCTTAGGATTGGGTCTTGTCCATCACATCATTCTCCTAATGATGTGATCCCGTTATCAATGACATCCAATGTCCATAGTCAGGAAACCATGACTATCTGATGATCGACGAGCTAGTCAACTAGAGGCTCACTAGGGACATATTGTGGTCTATGTATTCACACGTGTATTATGATTTCTGGATAATACAATTATAGCATGAATAAAAGACAATTATCATGAACAAGGAAATATAATAATAATCCTTTTATTATTGCCTCTAGGGCATATTTCCAACAGTCTCCCACTTGTACTAGAGTCAATAATCTAGTTACATTGTGATGAATCGAACACCCATAGAGTTCTGGTGTTGATCATGTTTTGCTCGTGGAAGAGGTTTAGTCAACGGATCTGCGACATTCAGATCCGTATGTACTATGCAAATATCTATGTCTCCATCTTGAACATTTTCATGGATGGAGTTGAAACGACGCTTGATGTGCCTGGTCTTCTTGTGAAACCTGGGCTTCTTAGCAAGGGCAATAGCTCTAGTGTTGTCACAGAAGAGAGTGATTGGCCCCGACGCATTGGGTATGACTCCTAGGTCGGTGATGAACTCCTTCATCCATATTGCTTCATGTGCTGCCTCCGAGGCTGCCATGTACTCCGCTTCACATGTAGATCCCGCCACGACGCTCTGCTTGCAACTGCACCAGCTTACTGCTCCACGATTCAACATATACACGTATCCGGTTTGTGACTTAGAGTCATCCAGATCTGTGTCGAAGCTAGCGTCGATGTAACCCTTTACGACGACCTCTTCATCATCTCCATAAACGAGAAGCATGTCCTTTGACCTTTTCAGGTACTTCAGGATATTCTTGACCGCTGTCCAGTGTTCCTTGTTGGGATTACTTTGGTACCTTCCTACCAAACTTACGGCAAGGTTTACATCAGGTCTGGTACACAGCATGGCATACATAATAGATCCTATGGCTGAGGCATAGGGGATGACACTCATCTCTTCTTTATCTTTTGTCGTGGTCGGGCATTGAGCCGAGCTCAATCTCACACCTTGCAATACATGCAAGAACCCTTTCTTGGACTGATCCATTTTGAACTTCTTCAATATCTTATCAAGGTATGTGCTTTGTGAAAGACCTATGAGGCGTCTCGATCTATCCCTATAGATCTTGATGCCTAATATGTAAGCAGCTTCTCCAAGGTCCTTCATTGAAAAACACTTATTCAAGTAGGCCTTAATGCTGTCCAAAAGTTCTATATCATTTCCCATCAAAAGTATGTCATCTACATATAATATGAGAAATGCTACAGAGCTCCCACTCACTTTCTTGTAAACGCAGGCTTCTCCATAAGTCTGCATAAACCCAAACGCTTTGATCATCTCATCAAAGCGAATGTTCCAACTCCGAGATGCTTGCACCAGCCCATAAATGGATCGCTGGAGCTTGCATACCTTGTTAGCATTCTTAGGATCGACAAAACCCTCTGGCTGCATCATATACAGTTCTTCCTTAAGATAGCCATTAAGGAATGCCGTTTTGACGTCCATCTGCCATATCTCATAATCATAGTATGCGGCAATTGCTAACATGATTCGGACG
Organism: Triticum dicoccoides; assembly: GCF_002162155.2. Classification (NCBI taxonomy): domain Eukaryota; kingdom Viridiplantae; phylum Streptophyta; class Magnoliopsida; order Poales; family Poaceae; genus Triticum; species Triticum dicoccoides. The sequence goes on along the minus strand of NC_041381.1, from coordinate 488,678,495 downwards.
GACTTCAGCTTCGCTACGGGAGAGAAAGTCTCATCGTAGTCAACCCCTTGAACTTGCCGATAACCCTTAGCGACAAGTCGAGCTTTATAGATGGTAACATTACCATCCGCGTCCGTCTTCTTCTTAAAGATCCATTTGTTTTCTATCGCTCGCCGATCATCGGGCAAGTCTGTCAAAGTCCATACTTTGTTTTCATACATGGATTCTATCTCGTATTGCATGGCTTCAAGCCATTTGTTGGAATCTGGGCCCGCCATCGCTTCTTCATAGTTCGAAGGTTCACCATTGTCTAACAACATGATTTCCAGGACAGGGTTGCCATACCACTCTGGTGTGGAACGTGTCCTTGTGGACCTACGAAGTTCAGTAGCAACTTGATCCGAAGTACCTTGATCATCATCATTAATTTCCTCTCCAGTCGGTGTAGGCACCACAGGAACATTTTCCTGAGCTGCACTACTTTCCGGTTTAAGAGGTAGTACTTCATCAAGTTCTACTTTTCTCCCACTTACTTCTTTCGAGAGAAACTCTTTTTCTAGAAAGGATCTGTTCTTGGCAACAAAGATCTTGCCCTCGGATCTTAAGTAGAAGGTATACCCAATGGTTTCCTTAGGGTATCCTATGAAGACGGATTTTTCCGACTTGGGTTCGAGCTTTTCAGGTTGAAGTTTCTTGACATAAGCATCGCATCCCCAAACTTTTAGAAACGACAGCTTAGGTTTCTTCCCAAACCATAATTCATATGGTGTCGTCTCAACGGATTTAGACGGAGCCCTATTTAAAGTGAATGTAGCTGTCTCTAGAGCGTATTCCAAAAATGATAGCGGTAAATCGGTAAGAGACATCATAGATCGCACCATATCCAATAGAGTGCGATTACGACGTTCGGACACACCGTTACGCTGAGATGTTCCAGGCGACGTGAGTTGTGAAATGATTCCACATTTTCTTAAGTGTGTACCAAATTCGTGACTTAAATATTCTCCTCCATGATCTGATCGTAAGAATTTTATCTTTCGGTCACGTTGATTCTCTACTTCATTCTGAAATTCCTTGAACTTTTCAAAGGTCTCAGACTTGTGTTTCATCAAGTAGACATACCCATATCTACTTAAGTCATCAGTGAGAGTGAGAACATAACAATATCCTCCGCGAGCCTCAACGCTCATTGGACCACACACATCAGTATGTATGATTTCCAATAAGTTGGTTGCTCGCTCCATTGTTCCGGAGAACGGAGTCTTGGCCATTTTTCCCATGAGGCATGGTTCGCATGTGTCAAATGATTCATAATCGAGAGACTCTAAAAGTCCATCAGCATGGAGCTTCTTCATGCGCTTGACACCAATGTGACCAAGGCGGCAGTGCCACAAGTATGTGGGACTATCGTTATCAACTTTACATCTTTTGGAATTCACACTATGAATATGTGTAACATTACGTTCAAGATTCATTAAGAATAAACCATTGACCATCGGGGCATGACCATAAAACATATCTCTCATATAAATAGAACAACCATTATTCTTGGATTTAAATGAATAGCCATCTCGCATTAAACGAGATCCAGATACAATGTTCATGCTCAAACTTGGCACTAAATAACAATTATTGAGGTTTAAAACTAATCCCGTGGGTAAATGTAGAGGTAGCGTGCCGACGGCGATCACATCGACCTTGGAACCATTCCCGACGCGCATCGTCACCTCGTCCTTCGCCAGTCTCCGCTTATTCCGCAACTCCTGCTGTGAGTTACAAATATGAGCAACGGCACCGGTATCAAATACCCAGGAGTTACTACGAGTACTGGTAAGGTACACATCAATTACATGTATATCACATATACCTTTAGTGTTGCCGGCCTTCTTGTCCGCTAAGTATTTGGGGCAGTTCCGCTTCCAGTGACCCTTCCCTTTGCAATAAAAGCACTCAGTCTCAGGCTTGGGTCCATTCCTTGACTTCTTCCTGGCAACTGGCTTACCGGGCGCGGCAACCTCTTTGCTGTCCTTCTTGAAGTTCTTCTTACCCTTGCCCTTCTTGAACTTGGTGGTTTTATTGACCATCAACACTTGATGTTCTTTCTTGATTTCTACCTCTGCCGACATCAGCATTGAAAATACTTCAGGAATAGTTTTCACCATCCCCTGCATATTGTAGTTCATCACAAAGCTCTTGTAGCTCGGTGGGAGCGATTGAAGGATTATGTCAATTACCGCCTCGTCCGGGAGGTTAATGTCCAGCTGGGATAGGCGGTTGTGCAACCCAGTCATTTTGAGTATGTGGTCACTGACAGAACTATTTTCCTCCATCTTACAACTATAGAACTTGTCGGAAACATCATATCTCTCGACCCGGGCATGAGCTTGGAAAACCATTTTCAGCTCCTCGAACATCTCATATGCTCCGTGTTGCTCAAAACGCTTTTGGAGCCCCGGTTCTAAGCTGTAAAGCATGCCGCACTGAACGAGGGAGTAATCATCAGCACGTGACTGCCAATCGTTCATAACGTCTTGGTTCTCTGGGATGGGTGCTTCACCTAGCGGTCCTTCTAGGACATATGCTTTCTTGGCAGCTATGAGGATGATCCTCAGGTTCCGGACCCAGTCCGAATAGTTGCTGCCATCATCTTTCAGCTTGGTTTTCTCTAGGAATGCGTTGAAGTTCATGTTGACATGAGTGTTGGCCATTTGATCTACAAGACATATTTTGCAAAGATTTTAGACTAAGTTCATGATAATTAAGTTCATCTAATCAAATTATTTAATGAACTCCCACTCAGATTTGACATCCCTCTAGTCATCTAAGTGTTACATGATCCGAGTCGACTAAGCCGTGTTCGATCATCACGTGAGACGGACTAGTCATCATCGGTGAACATCTCCATGTTGATCGTATCTTCCATACGACTCATGTTTGACCTTTCAGTCTCTGTGTTCCAAGGCCATGTCTGTACATGCTAGGCTCGTCAATTTAACCCTAAGTGTTTTTGCATGTGTAAAACTGTCTTACACCCGTTGTATGTGAACGTAAGAATCTATCACACCCGATCATCACATGGTGCTTCGAAACGACGAACTTTAGCAACGGCGCACAGTTAGGGGGAACACTTTCTTGAAATTATTATAAGGGATCATCTTATTTACTATCGTCGTTCTAAGTAAACAAGATGCACAAACATAATAAACATCACATGCAATTATATAGTAGTGACATGATATGGCCAATATCATATAGCTCCTTTGATCTCCGTCTTCAGGGCTCCATGATCATCTTCGTCACCGGCATGACACCATGATCTCCATCATCATGATCTCCATCATCATGTCTCCATGAAGTTGCTCGCCAACTATTACTTCTACTACTATGGCTAACGGTTTAGCAATAAAGTAAAGTAATTACATGGTGTTAATCATTGACACGCAGGTCATACAATAATTAAGACAACTCCTATGGCTCCTGCCGGTTGTCATACTCATCGACATGCAAGTCGTGATTCCTATTACAAGAACATGATCTCATACATCACAATATATCATTCATCATTCATCACAACTTTTGGCCATATCACATCACAAAGCAATTGCTGCAAAAACAAGTTAGACGTCCTTTAATTGTTGTTGCATCTTTTACGTGGCTGCAATAGGGTTCTAGCAAGAACGTTTTCTTACCTACGAATAACCATGATGTGATTTGTCAACTTCTATTTACCCTTCATAAGGACCCTTTTCATCGAATCCGCTCCAACTAAAGTGGGAGAGATAGACACCCGCTAGCCACCTTATGCAACTAGTGCATGTCAGTCGGTGGAACCTGTCTCACGTAAGCGTACGTGTAAGGTTGGTCCGGGCCGCTTCATCCCACAATACCACTGAAGCAAGATAATACTAGTAGTGGCAAGAAAGTTGACAACATCTACGCCCACAACAGATTTGTGTTCTACTCGTGCAATAGAGAACTACGCATAGACCTAGCTCATGATGCCACTGTTGGGAACGTTGCATAAAATAAAAAAATTCCTACGTTCACCAAGATCAATCTATGAGTTCATCTAGAAACGAGAGAGAGGAGTGCATCTGCATACCCTTGTAGATCGCGAGCGGAAGCGTTCAAGAGAACGGGGTTAAGGGAGTCGTACGCGTCGTGATCCAAATCACCGGAGATCCTAGCGCCGAACGGACGGCACCTCCGCGTTCAACACACATACGGTCAGTGTGACGTCTCCTCCTTCTTGATCCAGCAAGGGGGAAGGAGAGGTTGATGAAGATCTAGCAGCACGACGGCGTGGTGGTGGATGCAGCAGGGTTCTGGCAGGGCTTCGCCAAGCGACTACGGGAGGAGGAGGTGTAGCAAGGGGGGTAGGGAGGCGCCAGATGTCAGGGTGCGGCTGCCCTCCCACCCCCCCCCCTCTTTATATAGGGACCCCTGGGGGGCGCCAGCCCTGGAGATGGGATCTCCCAAGGGGGGGCGGCGGCCAAGGGGGGTGGAGTGCCCCCCAAGGCAAGTGGAGGCGCCCCCTCCCCTAGGGTTCCCAACACTAGGCGCAGAGGAGGGCCCAGAGGGGGTGCACCAGCCCACCAGGGGCTGGTTCCCCTCCCACTTCAGCCCATGGGGCCCTCCGGGATGGGTGGCCCCACCCGGTGGACCCCCGGGACCCTTCCGGTGGTCCCGGTACAATATCGGTGACCCCCGAAACTTTCCCGATGGCCGAAACTCGACTTCCCATATATAATTCTTTACCTCCGGACCATTCCGGAACTCCTCGTGACGTCCGGGATCTCATCCGGGACTCCGAACAACTTTCGGTTTGCTGCATACTCATATTCATACAACCCTAGTGTCACCGAACCTTAAGTGTGTAGACCCTACGGGTTCGGGAGACATGTAGACATGACCGAGACGGCTCTCCGGTCAATAACCAACAGCGGGATCTGGATACCCATGTTGGCTCCCACATGCTCCTCGATGATCTCATCGGATGAACCACGGTGTCGAGGATTTAAGCAACCCCGTATACAATTCCCTTTGTCAATCGGTATGTTACTTGCCCGAGACTCGATCGTAGGTATCCCAATACCTCGTTCAATCTCGTTACCGGCAAGTCACTTTACTCGTACCGTAATGCATGATCCCATGACCAGATACTTGGTTACTTTGAGCTCATTATGATGATGCATTACCGAGTGGGCCCAAAGATACCTCTCCGTCATACGGAGTGACAAATCCCAGTCTCGATCCGTGTCAACCCAACAGACACTTCCGGAGATACCTGTAGTGCACCTTTATAGTCACCCAGTTATGTTGTGACGTTTGGTACACCCAAAGCACTCCTACAGTATCCGGGAGTTACACGATCTCATGGTCTAAGGAAAAGATACTTGACATTGGAAAAGCTCTAGCAAACGAACTACATGATCTTTGTGCTATGCTTAGGATTGGGTCTTGTCCATCACATCATTCTCCTAATGGTGTGATCCCGTTATCAATGACATCCAATGTCCATAGTCAGGAAACCATGACTATCTGTTGATCAACGAGCTAGTCAACTAAAGGCTCACTAGGGACATATTGTGGTCTATGTATTCACACGTGTATTACGATTTCCGGATAATACAATTATAGCATGAATAAAAGACAATTATCATGAACAAGGAAATATAATAATAATCCTTTTATTATTGCCTCTAGGGCATATTTCCAACATATATCTCTCATGAGAAATCCAAATTCTAAAAATTCCATTGATTATCTCTTGTTGGATCCTCTTATTGCCTCTTGTTAAGTTTTCTTTGGTATCACATTATGGGCGAGTAATATGCTATGTGCATATTACAAGCCTAGAAAATGTGTACATTTGAGATATTGTCACTTAGAGTTGATATTATTAATTATCTTGTTCCTAGGTGACATGTTAGCTCTACAAGTTGCAATTTGCTTGTGTTTGTTGTGAAGATGATGTTGGATATCCTTGTTATCTACCACCGTGAATTATTTCCAAATACTTCTTGTCTTTTGACAATTGGTACTCACTTATGTGTGGTAGAATTTATTGATCATCTTTACATTGGTTTTTGTTTTTATTTGCCTTATCTCTTGCCAAGGATTGTGTCAACTCCCTTTGTCTTCCATACCACTTGTGGATCTTGTTAATTTCTTGTTCTTGTCTAGTGTTTTCTAGATATAGTGAAAGTGGTGATCCCACCTTGTGCATTTTGTATTCAAATGCAAATTCTCTATAATGCACAACTCGTGGGGGAGCTATCCTATTTTCTTTAGAACACTCTTCTTGTGATCCTTATCAAGTGTGTTTTGGTGGACGGCAAGCCATTCTTTTTGGTACTTGTGCCATCATGAAACTTTGTAGAGGGCATGGTTTTTTTGGAACCATCCTCTCTTTAGGGAGTTTGATATCCTTCTTTTTACGTGTTTCAATGGATATCTCATTTCTTGATGTATCTTTAATGATATCTTCCAAGTGATGATTTCTCCATTTGGTATCCTTTTTCACTTGGCATTTATTTTTCATTTGGTATCGGTTCTTGAAAGTTTTGAGCATGCATATTTACTCCATGTATTTTCTTGAGCATGATTTCTTTCTTTAACCAGGGAAACTCCACCAAGTCTCAAATTGGATGAGATGTGCATGAAATTCATTTTCATATCTATATGCACATATTTATGTGGAGTTTGTCCTATGTATTAGTGTTTCTAACTATTTGGTCCCAATGAGTTTGGATACCATTTAGTTTGTGTTGTTCTTCTAGGAACATTTGGAGATGCATTGGATGCTCGGCTCACTCACAAGGAAGGTGTTGTCACCATGTGCTTATTGGAGTCAATCTAGGATGATCAATGAACTACTATCTACCTTCAATTGGTATCTACTACATCCTTCCAATGGTATCTCGGTAACAAGTATCATCATCTACTTCATGCACACATTTCATGCATCAACCTTGTGTAGGTTGTATCATGGCATGTAATTCATTCTTTCCCATGATACTTGTTTCCTTTCTCAAAGCATCCCAACAATGATCTATTGTTGCTAGTTGTGATGTCTTTGATGCTCGTGTGGTTGGAACTCATTTATATACAATAAGACCATATCTAGCCATGTGCTATGCCTTCAAGCAAATGTCTTATTGGTATATTTATGACTTCCATGTGGATATCTTATTCCTTCCTTTTTGTAACTATTTCGTGTGTGCATCCTTCTTTGTGGATTGATATCATCATGATCTTCATCTACCTAGAATCTTATACACTTGAGAGAAGTTACATCTGTAGTTGATATCCTTATTCTTTCATGCCCACCTTTCCTTGGTGGTTACGTGAAAGGATTTATCTTGAGTGTGGATCTTATATCTTGTTGCATCTTGATGCACTCTTGTGTGGTGAAGATTATTTTCATCATGCTTGTCTTTACGAGGCTTTTGCCATCTTAATTCGTATCCCTCGTCTTGATAAGGCTTTCTTTTTCTTTCTTCACCATGGGTTGTCACAAGTGTTGGTTATTCATTTTGCATTTTTAGTGTGCTTGTGAACCCATTCGCTTGTTGTGTGTGTGTGGAAAGGACATGTCTTGCACCTTGTATCTCATTTATCCAAGACTATGTTGATGCTTAATGCTCATCCTTATATTAGTCTTCTCAAGAGCTTTGCCATGACTCACACACATCTTTTTGGTTGAGCCTATTCTTAAGTTTCCTCTTTTACATGTTGTTCAACCATGTGTTTGTTGCAAGTGCTAGGCTTTGTTTCCTATATGCTAACTTGCACTTGTTATAAGTTTCTATTGATTTTGGGGGAGCTATGATCCTATTTTGTGCACTTTGTATCCAAATATAAATATTCTTATGTGTGCACAAATCATGGGGAGCTTCTCTAGTTTCTTTAGAACACTCCTTTGCTCATATCATGATATCTTTTTCATGTGGCTCATAGGAGCATTGGTCTTGTTAGTTCAATTGGTATCTTTTGATAGCTTGTTTCAATTGGTATCTTTTGATTGCCTGATTGCTTGTTTCTCTCTTTGTTATGTCTTTATGGCATATCATTCTTTAGCAATCTTTGAGCCTCAATATATTTTGTCTTCCTCCAAGTATTTAACTTTGGATACGTGTAGTGCATTCCACTCTCTTATTTAGAAATACACAATTATGGAGGAACACAATTTATATTGGCCTTCTTAGCTTTTCGCCCATTTTGGCAATCGATGCCAATGATGGAGAAGTTTCAGAGAGTTTTATGGAAAAGTTTAGAGAGTCATCTCTTCTTGCTTTGGTTTTGTTCCTAAGCTTTTGCATCTCATACGCATGCATCTTGGTTGTTGCATTGCATGGTGATGCATAATTCCTTATATAAACTCTCTTGAAAGTGATTGTCATCAATTACCAAAATGGGGGAGATTGAAAGGACATGAGGTGCCCCCATGTGTGGTTTTGGTAATTGATGATGTTCTCTATGGACCAATGGTTGCATTGAGTTATATTTGAAGGATTTGTCCATAGGCTTTTCTTGAAGTCCATGTGTTGGTTTCAAGGAGTTTATGAGTTGACCAAGGTGTTATTAAGGAATTATCCAAAGATTGGTCATGTGAGTGTTGAGCTTATTGCAAGCATGTCTTGAAGAAGAAGATTGTGTGATCATTCATGTCTACCTTCAAGACATCATCCAAATGTAGAGAGTTGGAAAGATTCAAGGTCGATCAAGACTAAGTCAAGAGTGAATCAAGTTGATCAACATATAAAGCATACAAGATGTACCGATGGATCAAGTGATCCCATCGTATGGTAAGCATTGTCCATTACGCTTTGTGTACTAACCCATGGTCTTCATGAGAGTTCTTTGTGGGGTTAGGTTGCGGTGTGCACGTTCAAGTGATGCATCACGAAGAGATCAAGTGCTTGAAGATTACCGTTCATTTTGGTGACAATGGACTTGTGAAAATGTTCCAAAGAGTGGCTCACCCATAGTGGAGTATGGGGGAGCAATCAACTAGTCTTCATCAAGCAAACGCAATCAAGAAAGGTGGTCCAACTTGAGGAAGTCAAGATCGTCATCATCTAGCTCAAGTGGACTTCGTGCAAGGCAAAGGTTTGCCCTTGATAGGTTTTATATTTTACCGGTCTCATGGTGATAGTTTGGAGACCGGTTTATAGGATCAATAGTCGTACTATCAAGGGGGGCTCTCAAGTGAGTAGCGTGATCGTATCCTTTGTCGAGAGATCAAACCATTGCATCCTTGCATCATCTTTCTTGATTCTTATTTGTATTTTCTTTTGAGGTTTTAGAGCTTGTGGTTATCTTCGTGACAAACTCTAGTTCATCGAAAACGGATTTCATATGCTTCTTCTATCGCGTTTTCGGTGTTAGAGGTTATACCGGTCTTTTTCGCGGAAGTGTTCTCACCATTTTCTCATGGGACTTTTCTAATTTACTTCTTATTGATATTTCTATCAAGATTGTGTCAGCCCATGTCGTTAGCTTTCCAATAAACTTGGTTTCATTGAATTCAGAGTCCGTTTGCAGAAGTTGTGGCAATTTTGGTGTTCTGAAAAGGCTGCAGCGGTACTACCGCGGATAGGAGCGGATGTAATTTTTTACTACCGCTCTAGAGCGGTACTACCGCAGCTACTACAGCAGTAGTACCGCTCAGGAGCAAAAACTCGTCACAAGTCCAGTGGTGGTAGGCATGGATGTATTTTTTTAGTACCGCTCGCAAGCAGTAGTACCGCTACCCTTTGCGGTAGTACCGCTACCCCTAGCGGTAGTACTGTGAGGTCGAGCGGTAGTACCGCTCTGTGCGGGCTGTGAGCATAACGGTTGGATTTTTTCCCACTTATAAAAGGGGGTCTTCTTCCCCAATTAACCTTATCCTTTAAGCTCGTGTTTTCCCCCATTGTTGACCTTCTTCGAGCTTGCTAACTCTCAATCCCTCCATGGATTCTTGCTAGTTTTTGAGGGAAAAGAGAGATGAGGTCTAGATCCACATTTCCACCAATCACTTTCTCCTCTATGTGAGGGGAACCCCTTGGATCTAGATCTTGGAGTTCTTGGTATTCTTCTTCTTGTTCTTCCTCTCATTTTCTTCCCTAGCATTAGTTGCTTTGGTGGGATTTGGTAGAGAAGGACTTGGTGATACGTCTCCAACGTATCTATAATTTTTTTATTGTTCCATACTTTTATATTACCTGTTTTGGATGTTTATGGGCTTTATTTTACACATTTATATCATTTTTGGGACTAACCTACTAACCGGAGGCCCAGCCCGTATTGCTGTTTTTTTTGCCTATTTCAGTATTTCGAAGAAAAGGAATATCAAACGGAGTCCAAACGGAATGAAACCTTCGGGAGCGTGATTTTTGGAACAAACGTGATCCAGAGGACTTGGAGTGCAAGTCAAGAAGCTGCCGAGGCGGCCACAAGGGTGGAGCCCCCTCCTACGGGGCGCGCCCCTCGGGCGGCCACCGACGTACTTCTTCCTCCTATATATACCCACGTACCCTAAAAACATCGGAGGAGCCACCGAAACACAATTTCCACCGTTGTAACCTTCTGTATCCGTGAGATCCCATCTTGGAGCCTTCACCGGCGCTCCGCCGGAGGGGGAATCGGCCACGGAGGGCTTCTACATCAACACCATAGCCCCTCCGATGAGTTGTGAGTAGTTTACCACAGACCTTCGGGTCCATAGTTATTAGCTAGTTGGCTTCTTCTTCTTTTTTGGATCTCAATACCATGTTCTCCCCCTCTCTTGTGGAGATCTATTTGATGTAACTCTTTTTGCGGTGTGTTTGTCGAGATCCGATGAATTGTGGGTTTATGATCAAGTTTATCTATGAGAAATATTTGAATCTCCTCTGAATTCTTTTATGTATGATTGAGTTATCTTTGCAAGTCTCTTCGAATTATCAGTTTGGTTTGGCCTACTAGATTGATCTTTCTTGCAATGGGAGAAGTGCTTAGCTTTGGGTTCAATCTTGCGGTGTCCTTTCCCAATGACAGCAGGGGCAGCAAGGCACGTATTGTATTGTTGCCATCGAGGATAAAAAGATGGGGTTTATATCATATTCCATGAGTTTATCCCTCTATATCATGTCATCTTTCTTAATGTGTTACTCTGTTCTTATGAACTTAATACTCTAGATGCATGCTGGATAGCAGTCGATGTGTGGAGTAATAGTAGTAGATGCAGGCGGGAGTCGGTCTACTTGTTGCGGACGTGATGCCTATATACATGATCATGCCTAGATAATCTCATAATTATTCATTTTTCTATCAGTAATTTGTTCACCCACCGTAATACTTATGCTATCTTGAGAGAAGCCACTAGTGAAACCTATGGCCCCCGGTTCTATCTTTTATCATATAAGCTTTCAATCTACTTTTATTTGCATCTTTACTTTTCTAATATATATCATAAAATACCAAATAAATATTTATCTTATCATACTATCTCTATCAGATCTCACTTTCGCAAGTGGCCGTGAAGGGATTGACAACCCCTCTATCGTGTTGGTTACGAGTTTTTTGTTTGTTTGTCTAGGTGCGTGGGACTTTTGAGGAGCCTCCTACTGGATTGATACCTTAGTTCTCAAAAACTGAGGGAAATACTTATGCTACTATTGCTGCATCACCCTTTCCTCTTCAAGGAAAACCAACGCAAGCTCACGTAGCACTTGGGCACTCCATGTGCCCTTGCCACTGCATTTGGTGCATCGGTTTGAGTTCTCCATGGTGATACGTGGAAGTTACAAGTTGAGAAGCTTATTACTCTTGGGTGCTTGGTCCCTTGAGCTTGTTCCTCTTGGGTGCTTGGGCGCCCTAGATGGTTGTTGGTGTTCGGAGCTCAATCATTATGGTGTAAAGCTCCGGGCAAGCGTCGGGGTCTCCAATTAGGTTGTGGAGATCGCCCCGAGCAATTTGATGGGTACCGGTGACCGGCCCCAAGGGTTGCCAAAGTGTACGGGTTCGGTGACCGGCCCCAAGGGTTGCCATTTGTACGGGTTCGGTGACCGCCCTAAAGGGTCCCTTAGTGGAATCACGACATCTTGCATTGTGCGAGGGCGTGAGGAGATTACGGTGGTCCTAGTGGCTTATTGGGGAGCAATGTGCCTCCACACCGCTCCAAATGGAGATTAGCATCTACAAGGGTGTGAACTTCGGGATACATCGTCGTCTCCGCGTGCCTCGGTTATCTCTGACCCGAGCTCTTTACTTATGCACTTTACTTTGTAATAGCCATATTATCTCTTGTCATATATCTTGCTATCACTTAGTTGTTTATCTTGCTTAGCATAAGTTGTTGGTGCACATAGGTGAGCCTAGTTGTTGTAGATTTTGTGCTTGACAAATTAACCGATAGGTTTATTCCGCATTTTTTCAAGCCTAAACCGTAATTATTTTAAAGCGCCTATTTACCCCCCCCCCCCTCTAGGCGACATCCACTATCTTTCAACGTGCTTCTTTGGAACTTAAGTCCTTATTATATTTTTTAATAATATGGCTGCATGCATCGATTGATGCAGAAGCCGAAGGTCAACCTGCTTTTCAAAAAAAACTCAAATATGTCCCCTCCTCAAATCCGGCCCTCTCTACGTCCCCAAATCACCTGAAAGGACACGAGGCTACGCTCCTACTCCATGGCGAGGGAAGATAGTGGCTTTGAACACCTCGGAGCATCTACAACCGGACCCCTCAAACCCGTCTCAAACGCCCGGCAGGCCGCCCGGTCACTGACCAGTCACGAAATTTGGACCCAGACGGGCCTCTCAAACCGCCCTCAAACGGCCGAAATGACCGGCACCTCTCATATCCAGCCCAAATATGGGGTGGATATGGGGCGGTCCGGGCGCATCCGGGCGCGCCCACCACGTCGACTTGGCCCAGCCTGGCCTACGCCTGCCCCAAAAATATTGTCGTCCGGAAAACCCTAGACCGCAGTCAATCCGAACTCCACTTCACCCCCCTCCGTCCACTCCACTTCCGATCCCCTCCAAACGCATCCGATGACTGGTGACCGAAGCAGCGCTACCTCCAGTGGGGACTCCAGCTCCGACGACGACTGGTCTAGCTTGTTGCGCGAAGCGGACCCCGACGATGTGGAGCAGGTCGCCCTCCGCATCGCATTGAGGCGTTCGGCCATCGACCAAGGTGAATCCGGGCAGCGGCGGATCCACTTCGTCAGTGCTCGGCGCTCGTTGACGCAGCGTCGGCGACGTCACCGGGCAGGCATCTCCGGCCACTCCGCTCCTCCAGGTACGCCGCCCACAACCAGCACCCTCTGCTTCGGAGGTGGTGCCCGACTACCGTTGGGTCCTCATGCCCGCGGCGAGGCCGACGCGCACTCGGACGCCCGAGTCAGAGGCACGAGCAGCCCGGCGCGAGTGGCAATGGGCGAGGGAGAGGGCAGTGGTGTCCGAGTCGATGTTCGCGCGCTGGTCGATTCTAAGGCAACGCTCCTCGCTTATGTCCTCCGCTGCTCGCTCACGACGGCGGAGACGGATGCGCAGCGCCTCCGCTGCAAGAATGCCAAGGCGCTCCGACTCGCCATCGAGTTGTCGGAGCGCGAGGCAACAAAGAGGCGGCAGCAAAGGCGAAGGCGGACCACCATGCCAAGGAGCAGGGCCGCCTGCTCCGAAGGTTGTCAGGCATGAGGTGCAGCTCCGACGACGACGCGCCTCCGCACGCCATCGCCTACACGGAGGAGGGGCACAGCCGCGCCGACGACCGAAAGGGGAAGGGGCCGGCGAAGAAATGGTGATTTCCTCCGCCCTTCCTCGTTCTATTCATATTTTATCTACGTTTGTAGTATGGATTTGCACTGTCCGCCGTTGAACCCCGATGAATCATGTTTCTTTTGTCCGGCTAATCCGATGAACTGCGATATGATCATGTGTTTTATATAGCGTTGCATGAATTGCATGGTTTTGAGGTATAGGATACGAGGGACGCGAGTGTGTAAGACGAAATATAAGGCGTACCTGGTCAGTGCCCACAGACACGCCCACGGACGTTTGAGGGGTCGGATTTGCCCCAATACGGCCGTAGATGCTCTCATTGTCAATGTCCGGAGCGGCCTCACTTCACACACGCCCCACGTCATGCCTATATTCACATATTTAACACGCATGGTCGTTGGCCATGATGTAATACCCCTCCACGACACACAAATTACAAGGTATAGAAAACATATTAGCATCTACATATATTTTCATAAAAGGAGTTTAAGTTAGGACAAAGCTAGAACTTCATGTACTGCTACAATAAATAAAATGTGATCGCACCGAGTACAATGTGTAAAGATTCCATGTGCTCAGACTAAGCGACTGTGCAGTAAAATTGGCATGACATGGTACTAATCATTTATTTATACTATAGATTAAGCTAGAATCTCGGTATATACATATCACGTCAGCACCATTTTAACTTATCTCAAATACTGATATTCAGTCGCCTCCCAAAAGGCAAAGCAATTCAATGACAAGTCCCGTAAGTTCACTAATTTTGCTCGCACAAAATAGGGACGTTTGAAATGATTATTACCGCCATTTTTATTTATTTATATGGAGCAAACTCAGGCAAACCCTGACTATCTTCAACCATCTTCAGTTCAGCACAGTTCCCAGCCATCCTCGTTGGAACCCCGCTGCTTGCTGTTGTCTTCATCCACTGAGCTTGCACCTTCACTGTCACAGCCATCTAACATTTCAACCTTTCTCCCATCAACATCCGAATCCTCAGACACTGGCCTTGCAACTTCAGCGACTGTATGTTTATCTTTAGACTCGACGGCTTCAGTGGTCCTGTCTGACGAACTAGCACTCCTGTGAAGCGAAGAATGCAGCGAAGAGGAGAGACTTGACATTGTTGAGCGCTGCAACTTGCTCCAAGATAAGCGCTCATCCACTATTTGCTTGAGTTGAGACACATCCTCGCAAATGACAGCCATCTCACCTCTGCATAAGGACAAGGATATGTTTCAGTCCTCCGTCTATAAACTGACACAGCATTATCAAGAATCTAATTTTTTATAGTTTGACTGATCCTTCAGATTAGATGCCTGAACAGTTCCAAACATCACACTGAAATAACAAAAAAAAATAACAAATGGAATACTCACGATTTGTAAATAGATGATGTTGAAAACATGGGCATGGTTCCCACTTCCCAATGTCTAACTTTAACATTATTCTTTGTACTAATATGTCGGGGCAAAAATATTGCAAAAATAGTTTGCATGAAAACTCTAATAGAACATATTCCCCTTGCCTTCTCAGCATTATCAAGAACTAATGTAAGAAGTTTTTGCAGTTCAATTCACATTAGTGTAAAGAGGTGGTATATTAGTTGTCCACCCAGGGGAGTTTGAATGCATGAGTTCTAAAATGTCACTTATTTCTGAACAGAAGTGCT
Source organism: Triticum dicoccoides (assembly GCF_002162155.2). NCBI lineage: Eukaryota > Viridiplantae > Streptophyta > Magnoliopsida > Poales > Poaceae > Triticum > Triticum dicoccoides. The sequence goes on along the minus strand of NC_041381.1, from coordinate 488,663,081 downwards.
ACACAAGAATCATCTTATTTACAATGTCATTTCTTGCTTCACTGAGAAGACTATTATATATTGTCTGAAAAATAGCCAAACTACATAAGCATAATGCTGACATTAAAAGGTGCAAGAGTAGTAAGCATGTTGTTAACTTCCAAAGATGGCACAAGATAATCTGAAGTTCCAGAGTCATCGAAATTCAGTTTAATATCAGAGATAATTAGTTAAATACGCTATAGGGCAGTCTTGCTATGGAAAACTTTAGCGGCACGAAGTAGCTGACATGAAATGATAACTTACTGTAGTGTATCAACAATTCGACCCCGCTCAACCAAGAACTCCTTCAGCTGCACATCCAACAATACACATGCACCATTAACAATTGAAATCAATTTCAAACTAATTCATAATATGGGCTCCCAACACATACTACTTCTAGCAGTGCTAAAAGACAGATGTGTATAAACTCCATAAGAACAACACTACCCATAAAACCTTTTCTTAGACCGCATAAATAATGATAATCCGTAATCCCTCTGTTCCATATTAAGTGTCACTGATTTAGTACAAACTTTAAATCAGCGACGCTTAATATGGAACGGAGAGAGTATCAAACATACAGAAGCATTTTTACCTTTAAAGGGATTAACTATTGCTCTGTAGATTTAATTAAGAGACGCTTTGAGCAGTACCCATAAAAGATTTTATTATACAGTAAATAATGATATTCAGTATCAGATGTTGATAGCAGTCCAAATTTATATTATTTATTATCAGGAAAGTTACAGACACAAAGGTAAAGCATATAAAGGCTGCACGGAAATACCTTCAAATTCTCCTCCGCTTCTTTCTGCAACTTTCTTGATTCTTCAACAATGGAATTCATCTCCTTTTCCTGTTCACTAAGTAGTGCCTGAGCAGAAGCTTCCTTTTCGTCTTTTTCCTTCACAGCTGCTTCATATTCCTGTTGTGCAGCAACCAATCTTTCCTCGAGAGTTTGCCGTATCTATATAGATCAGATCGGAGATGTGTTTAGATGCAACTCAACTTTTATAATCTAAAAATACTTCTGCAACTCAAAATATATCCAATATGAACTTTAATCTTTTTAACTTGTACTAGGTAATTATGCTTTCTCATAAAATTAGTTTGTGTAACAACATCATTAAAGGACAAACAACTGAACACAAATAAAACATGATGGACCATCCATTCCATGTTCTGTCAGGAAGCTCAGTAGATGAAGAAAATACCATCAAACAAAGCATTAAGATAATACCTCTTCAATAACAACTAGATAACTATTCCTCTCGTCTGACAGCCGCTGAAGTCGAGATTGGAGCTCCCGCGCCTCCGTGGTCAAAATAGATCTCTCACCGAAAACCTCACCAGCATGCTGCATATAGCACAATTGATGACTCCTTTAGGCTAGGCAACTAAAGAGTTCTCTCTTTTATAAAGTTTGATCAGGGGATAAAAGGACAAACCATATCATTTGCTTCTTTTGCATGATTCAACATTTCTTTGAGCTCCTCAACTTTGGTGAGAATGCTTGTACCAGAAATAGATGATTCACGCTTGGCTACTTTAGCTTTTTCTTCAAGAAGTTCTACATCCTCTATCATCTTAGTAACCAGCTCAAGTGAGGGTAACAGATCGTTCTGCATTAATGTCACAGCAGAAGAATAAGTTCCAACCTCAGCAGTTATCGGCGAATCAGTCACTATAATATACAAGGTGCATTTTGCATCTTAAATTAATCAGTGTACATAGTTTTTTTTAATTCAGAGAGTAAACTAAAACAGATAAATCATGGTCGATTCAGTTTCTTGCACAGGAAAAAAATTGATGTGGCAGATGATTATCTCTATGGCAACTTCAGAAAGCTACACTAGTACAGACCTTAAGGGTGCCAGTGCCTAGTTTTTAGCTCCTTAGACACTGAAAGAGCTGTTAACTGTTCAAAATATGAGGAAACTGTAGGTAGAATGTGGCTTGCAAAAAGTTAGTCTAGGATGGATCGAAGTGTGGCTCCTAGACCAGCAATAAGGCAGTTTATTTTCTACTATAAGTTTGGCATGCCATCCTAAGGGGATGCAAGTGGCTAATATGCCGAGAATCACTGACAATGACCCAAAGTGATTCCAGTCAACCTACTACAGCCTGGACTTGACTAGTGACTACAACAAGTCAGCTAGCACCAAATGCACATTGCTTCAAGAAATGCAGCTGAATCTCCATACGATCATATCAGTAATTCCTGCTACTCATTTCTGCTATAAGTGCTTCTGAATCCGTTGACTCAAATGGTATTTTTAGCATGATCCTTCTTTCACTTCATTTCAGTTATTCAGTGCATGAAACATAATCTATTGAGGTTAGCTTGTGAGTTTAAGGCAAAACATTCTCTTTTAACACAGTGCCCTTCATGTCTAACCTGCCAATTTGATCTATATACTACTACTAACACAAAATGCCAAAGTGGCTTCATTTTTCTTCTTCTTACATTTGGTAAGCAAGTCATCAACCTAGATGTAAATATTCATGCCATGCAATTTTTTCAACATAAAGGAAAGGGTGTGCAACTAAGTATAATCCACATAACCATAGGCACGTGTAACCATACACGCATGCAACCGCATGAGAGTAATGTGCCCAAGAAAGTGTATATACAACAAATGTTTTGAAAAAAGCCTGCATGGTGGGAGTTCACATAATTGGAGTACCTTTTTGTTTTTTGCATCAGCAATGGAATCCGCAAGTGACTCAATACTAACAGAGTGGCTTGAATGAGTTGAAGCCATGGAGGCAAAGTGATTCGAATTCAAATCAGGAAGCAACTCACTTGAAGAAGACAAGAATGTGTCACCATGCTCAACTCTATCCTCAGAGTTGTAATCAACATCAGCACAATTGTTATCCATTTGTACTAAGACTCCACCAGAACCAACAAAGGATTCTTGGGTGTCTGGAATAGGAAAATCCAGCGCAGGTGCAAGGGTGTCTTTTTCAGTACTGGGAAATTTAGGTGAGACTACACATTCAGGAACACCAGTAGAAGTCTTGGAACAAAAGGAGTTATCCACATCTGCATGATAACAAGGAAGCTTCAAAGGATTATCCTGGGAAATGCAATCGCCAACTGGGACTGTGATGTCAAAATCTTGCTCTTGGACTTGTGCAACATTAAGATTTATGCTGTTGCTCCCATTTTCCATCATGAGTGATTGAACAATATATTCACTTGATAAAGATCCACCATTTCCAACTTGATTAGCTGAATGATCTGAATAACACGATTTTAAGAAATCTTCAAGGGTCATAGTGCGCTGCTGATGTTCAGCGTCAGAGATGGATTCCCCAAATGGGCCTGTGATGTCCACATCATGCGCATGGACTTGAGCAACATTAAGATTTATGCTGTCATTGCCATTTTTCCCCAGGAGTGATTCATCAATGTATTCACTCCACAAAGACCGACCATTACATGCGTTTAAGAAATCTTGAACGGCCAAATCACAGTGCTTATCATTAAGTGCAGGCACAGAACAGGAAGGGAAATCTAGTTGTCCATTCATCAGTTGTAATGATGAAGTCACATCTAGTTCACCCACAACATTTTCTTGCACGTCAGTTGTGATTGCAAAATCAACATTTCCCTTAGCTTCATCAACATGAATATCAGAACCTGATTTGACTCCATTCATTAGCATAACTTCAGAAAACGGGAAAGGTTCTAATGAGACGGAGGGAGTATATATCAGAGAAAATGTTCTTGCAATTTATTGAAGATAAGGGCTTTGTACAGATTAGCGCTAAAGTTAAACCCACATGAGCTCAATGAGCAAGATAGAAATTTAAGTCAAGAATAAGAAAGCCCATACCACACAGCCTTTGGGTCGTTACTTAACACTTGTATAACTGTAATAAGTTAAATTGCAAAACTGGCAGTACTATGTTTCTACCCAAACCACCAAGTGCTTACTGCTACAAGAGTTAACTTTGGGCCCACAGCTTATCCTAAACCCAGAAGATCCCAAACACTATCCCTACACAACGATAAAACCTATGCATGCAAACATTTCGATTAGATCTAAGATCAATAGAAGCACCCTGATGGAGCGTCTTTTACACTAAGCATAGATTGGCCCATAAATCTCAATCTTTTTACTTACCAGCAGATGATGAAGTTCCCGTCTCACCCACAGTATGATTAGCAGATAAATTTCTGAATAAATCTTTCGTAAATTCTGCAGGTTCATGATGGGCACTAGAAATTCCGACTGGACCTGCCATAGATAGCATGACTTCGTCAAGGACGGCTACCAACCGTGAAATCAACATCTTTATGGTGCTCTATGGCGACAGCCTTCAGCATACAGAGATCAAGTGGTATCAGTCTTTATACTTACCAGCAGATGATGAACTTCCTGTTTCACGCGCATTGTGATTCACAGTTAATCTTCTGAAAAATTCGTCCTTAGATACCGCAGCCTCCTGATGGACGCTAGAGACTTCGACCGAACCTATCATAGATGGCATGACTTCGTCAAGGACGGCGACCACAGCGGAATCAGCATCTTTATGGTGCTCTATCGCGACAGCCTTCAGCATGCGGGGATCAACCTGCAGAAAGGGCACACAAAAGGTGTCACTGCTTCGACCGCAGCCATGAACAAATCAAACACTGAATGGCGGATTACCCATGCAGAAGACACAACAATTCCCCTAAAAGGAATAATCGAACTCTTTCAGAGTAAGTATGAATCGATCTAGCGATAATCCTAGTAGCTCCGCAGGAGACTAAAATCACACCCGGCCCGCCCCAATTCACGGTAACATCCTAGTGCGTCCGAATGGAAATCCACTATTCCCAATCTGTAACGAGTTTCCTCCCGCAGGTGTAATTAATTACCAATAACCCAAACCCTCGCCTCGCCGCCGAACAAAAAAATTCCAATGGTCCCCCGTTCCTCATCCGAGCAACACCGATATCCCCATGCGAGATGGAAAGGCGGATCGGGCATACCTGAGGGAAGAGCTCGCGGAGTGAGCGGAAGACGGTCATGTGGTCGCCCATCTCCGAACCCTAGAAGCCAAGGAATCAGGATCGGCTATGAAGTAGAGGAACCCGGTCACGGGCGGATGGCTCCGGCTTCGCGGAGGGGAGAGGGATTAGGGTTTGGGGGATTCCTCTGATCGCGGGATTGGAGGGGAGGGAGGGGAGGAGGCGAGTTGGAGTGAAGAAGGCGAGCGAGAGAGGAGGCTGCACCCGGGATAGAGGCCGAGAGAGACCCGCTCAGGCTCGAGCGGTGTGGTTTTACCGGATGGGCAGCGCGTAGGTTTTACGTTTAGGCCCTCCTTGTATCCTCTTTTCGTAATATATACTCCCCCCGTTTTTAATAGCGTGAGATGATCTATTTTTTTTCCTGAATCAGATGTATATAGAACGTTTTAATTAGTGTGTTTGTTCACTCGTTTCAGTCTGCATATAGATCATGTTGAAATATCCAAAATGTCTTAGAATTGGGAACAAAGGTAACAGTAACAATTAGTGATTTCCAAAATATACAACTATTCGATCTTCGTTGGAATCACACAACTTATAGATATAAGATTATCCCAATTGACTTGGAAAAAGGATTGTCTTTCTCAAGAAGAAAACTGCGTAAAGTATACTGTACATGGCAAGTAAAGGTGGAGGATGTTCTCGAAAAAGAAAAAAAGGTGATTGAATTGGACCGCCACTGTGTAGTCTGTGTTAGTATCAAAGGACGATTTCAGAACAAATCAAAGCACCACATACTGAAAACGGAGCTCGGAGGAAGATCCCAGTTGCAAAATTTGATTACCCCAAAGAAAGAGCATGCAGCTGCATGATTCAAGGAAACGGAAGAGGGCGACGGGACGTGTGAACACCAGAGCCGCGGCGGCATTAATCATGTCTTAGCCACGAAGGAAGTACTAGTAGTACGTAGCAGTACCAACATATAGAACAATCTACGACATGCATACAACCTTTACGGCGGAGAATACAAAAGGCCGTTGGCGCGTCCAACTCAGCGGCAGTGCCCATGCAGGTTGTATCATATCAATATTCTGTGTCTGTAGATAGATAGAAACCACACGCACACGGTGCTTGGATCAATCTGCCACTGCCGACATAGGCACCATCCAGTCAACCCCATGGATCCAACGGATACCACATCACCGCATAGCGTAGGTTCCCAAAATATCTCAGCAAACACATGCCATGCCAAATTGCTAATGTCTCAGCAAACATTCACCAGAGAACCAAGATGGTCTAAAACATGGAAGAAAGAAAAGTAACAACGGAACGGAAGTTACAAAGTACAGATAAACCTCCCGTCTGTCTGCTTGACTCGGTTCAAAACAATTGAGCCACAGATTTTTGTGAAATTTTAACCCCTCCAGTGATCATTTAAGAAGGTAACCGGAGCAAAAGATATAGGGGCTAGTCCACCACCATAGTCCATAGACATGGCTAGTCCTCCTCCACCTTCAGGCCCTGCAGCTTCGAGCCCAGGCCACCGTCGTCGCCGTCCTTCTCCTCGTCATCGTCGTCCTCCCCATCCTCCTCTTCCTCGCCATCTTCAGGGTCGCCCTCGGGGTCGTTCTCATCCAGCGGGCCAAGCACCTCCAGCGAGTTCTTGCCTCCCTTCAGGATCTCCTTCACCTCGTCAACCCCTTCGTCGGAGATGAAATTCGAATTGATGTTCAGCAGCGCGAAACCTGGCTTGTTTGCGACAGCTTGAGCAAAGCACCGGGCTCCAGACCTCTGAAACAGATTCGTGCTCACGTCAAGCTCCTTCAGACTTGGGTGGCCTTCCTCCAGAGATTTTGCGATTGTCACTGCCCCATCATCCTTCAGCTCATTCTCAGCTAAGGTCAGCTTCTTGAGCGACTGCATTGCTGTCAAGCATTCTGCTACAGCTTTGGCTGCTTTGGCGGTTATTTCATTTCCTGCCATTTCAAGGACCTCCAACTGAGGTGCTGACTGTTTGAGGACATTCACTATTGCTATTGTACCCTCGTTCTCAAGATTGAGGTCACTGAGATAGAGCTCAACGAGGCCACTGAGCTTTGGAAGGGTTTTGCTGAGAGCTACCCCTGCCTCCACACCAAATAAGTTGTCCCTGATATCAAGTTTCTTCAGACGAGTACATGTCCCTAATGCCTCAGCCAGTGCCACTCCACCATCAGATCCTATCCTTGTCGCGGAGCACCTGAAGCTCTCTAGGTTTGGAGAACGCTTCACCATCTCAGCAATTGGCATAGCACCTTCATCACCAGTCATATTGTTGTGGAAGTGGAGAACCTTAAGCTTCTCAGTTGAAGGAATAAGCTCAGATAGAGCTTTTGCAGCTTCCCCTGATATGCCATCGTTCATCACATATAGCTCTTCCAAGTTGCCCTGTGATTTCAGCAGCTCTGTGAATGCCCTGACACCCTTCTCACCTAAAGCATTGTCAGAGATGTTCAGGTAACTCAGTACAGACCCTGCTAAAGCTTTGGAGAATATGCGCATCACATCAAGGGCTTCGTCCTCGGGTCTTCCAGCGACAAAATCTGAGATATCTACCTCTGTGAGCTGCGATTTTATTGATTCAAGAATTGGGCCAGCAACATTGGCAGCACCAATACCAAAGCTCCTGTTGCTGAAACAAATCCTTTTATAAGAGTTTCCTGGTTTTGTCAGTGGACTGAGAAGTTCCTTTGCTTCTTCTGCCTCAATGAAAGCGCGCTTACCACCAGATATGTCAAACACAGTATCAGCAGGCTCAAGAGGTGTATCAACAACAGGTGCTTCTGGTTCCTCGGTTGTCCTTGGGCCTTTTTTCAGGACTTCAAGCATCAGCTTGCTAGTTTCTTTTGCATATAGCTGGACAGCAGAACTACCATCACCATCAGGCTCCTTCTTGAAATGCTCCTCTGCAGAAGCAAAGCACACCTCTTCGATCCTCTTAGCATTCTCATGAGCCTCTTCTTTGCTCAAAATGCCATACTTGCGAGAGAAGATGCACTCGGCGGACAGGTTCTTGGTCATCCTCTCTACAAGCATCAGACGAGTGCTTTCACTCGGTGGCCACAGTTTGACGGAGAATGTTCGGGGCTGGAAATCTTCCGCTGTTGATTCCATGTGGAAAGGTGCCACTTCACACAGCAACCTACTGGTAAATCAACCAGAATAGGCATTAGCATGATCCCAAATTGCAGAAAGCAATACAATATTGAGTAAACAACGAAATTAGTGGAGCAATTGGAGGGCCTGTCCCTTAAGTAGCAAACACTAGTACCAACAAGGATACAACTAAACACCACTTAGCAAAACATAGTTAAGTCTAGAGTGTAACAACAACATCATTTTTCTTCTTCTTAAAGGGGGCACATGGCCCCCAGTTTCATTCAAGAAAACGGAGAACAACAACTTCATCGATTCGTATTTTGCTCAAACTGGTCGGTTTACAGAGGAAACCAAGGGTACAATTAGCAATTACAGAATAACAGGAGTTCAGCCTAGCACCAGAATAATAATGTGTGATGTTACTACGGTTGCTATCATTGTCCTAGATAGCACTAGTATAGAACCAGCAGTCCTAATGGGCAAATATTGCTTTCAAAACACGATAACCAACTATTGGACAGAACCTTGAGATCTATTTGATCAAGCAAAGCTTAAGTAACTGCAAATTGTAGTCTCCCAAAGGCCAAAGCCATGCATTCACTCCAGCTTCTTGTTTGTACTCTATATAAGTATGGATTGTGATTTAAGAGTGCCAGTTCA
>NC_041381.1:488647703-488653774 GCF_002162155.2 Triticum dicoccoides | reverse complement strand
GGCCAGCGGAGGAGCGTGGGTTTGTGTCGTGTGGGGGGAGGGTTTCTCTTTCTGGACGCGGACGCGACTCGCGCGAGGTCGCTCCGTGGCCGTCCGATCGGGAATGCCCTTAACCGACGGTTAGTAGAAAGAGTACCAGGGTCGTGGCTTAACTAACGTAAGCGCGGCGGTGATCCGGATTTCGAATTTCAAATCTTGGCTGCTGCTGCCGGGGAGGGCGGATCTGTTGGATTCTCTGCCACGCGGCGCAGTCGTGCTGAAATAAAACTGTTCGTTCTTCTAAAAGAATGAAGGTAGGAGCACGAGATCTGCTGCTGCCGTTGTTGTGATTCGTGAAAGGACGATGTCGGGCGCCGGCGCGCGGGGCCGAACGTTTCGGCTGGTCGCATCCTAGCCGTCAGATTGGTCCGTCCTGAACCATTGGATCTTTATTCAACTAGGTTGTCTTCTTCCTCTCGCGAGCGCGTACGAGAAAAGGAACCCCGTCTCGCCGGCCGCACGCGTTCTCCCTCGTCGCCACCCCCTTACCTGCCCTCCTCGTCTCTGGTCACCGCCCTCGCCCGCCGTCTTCGCCCGCCATCCTCGTCACCGGCTTCGCCCATGCAACAGCCCACCCCTGCGGTTGTAACTTCTGTGGCAACAGTTGTAGCTCCGGTGGCGACGACCGGAGCTCACCGGTGTGCTCGTCGGCGCTCATCATCCGCTTGCAACAAAAAATCGAGCGCCGAGGGAGATGCCCAGTGCTGCAACTGACGACAGAAAAAGCTACAATCGCTGACGAAAAAAGTTTCAACCGGCTACGAAAAAAGTTTCAACTCGTATGACGGAAATCTATGAACGACCAAAGAACCGGTGACAAAGAAGATTCATCTGGCGACGAAAAAAGGTTCATCCGACGACGAAAAAAGTTTCAACTGTGGAGTCGTGAGCCATGGACGACAAACGAAAAGCTACAACCGACGGTTACAAAAGCTACAACCGGCACTGAAAAAAGCTTCAAACTTATTGTCTTAGTTGTGAACCCTGTGATGACGATGACGTCGTTTTGCTCCAACAATAGTTGGTTTTACTACAACCGGTGTTGGAATTTGCTACAACCATTTTCACAGCTACTTGTTGCTACTCCGCCGAGCTCCCACGCCTGCCCATGGCCATCGTCGATGTGGTGCCATTCCGGGAGGAAAAAGGTTCAACGGTTGCAGCACCGCGTGTGGTCGATTGCAGCTCAGACGTGGTCGGGTCCGACGAGGCAGGCAGAGCTCCGATGGCGCGGATCCGAGCAAATCTGGCTCAGGGCGGCTGGATCGGCTGATTCCCGTGGCCGCGGCATCCTGGAAGGCCTGCAGGCGGCGATGGTAACGACGGGGCCTGAGAATGAAGCAGAGAAGGAGAGAGAGATGAGCGACAAAAGAAGAAAAAAAAGGAAGAAGAAGAGGGATAGGAGGGACATCTGTGTGCAGGCCCTTTGACCGCGTGGCGCTTGTGTGGACGCGTAACCGGCCGAGCGTTCAGCCGGCACGTCGTTCGCAAACGTTTACCTTCGTGAAACGTGATGGCGACAACATGAGATCTCACCCTTGGGTGTATCTTTAGTATGTGATGTTAACTTTCAAATATGCTAGGAGAGTTGGACGTGCTTTGATGCGCCGTTGGTGTTGTTGGGTTTCTTAAAAAAATACACACTGTGTTTATGTTATCCGCTAACCAACGTATATTTATATGAGAAATTTCGCTTCGGTGGTTGTGTGTACTATATTGATGCTACAATATCACATGGCGGTATCGTTGTTCACCCTCCTGGAGCCTTTGGACGAGACGGCGCGTATGATCGTACGGATGATCATGTGGAGGACTTGGCACGTGCGGAATGAGATCACGCATAAAAAAAGGCCACCCCCAACTGAGTCCTCTCGGCGGTTCCTACATGGATATATCAGCTCTTTACTGTGCCTCAAGCAGTACCTCAATGGTGATGTTGTTAAGGGGGAAATGTTGATCAATGCCGCTGAGGGAGTCCTGGATTCGGGGGTCCTCAGGTGTCCGGCCCAAGAATGTGGGCCGGGTTGGATGGGCCGTAAAAGATCAAGCTAAAGACCATCCTCCGTGTCCGGGTGGGACTTCTCCATACGTGAACGGCAAGATTAGAGTCTGGGCGTATTGTTTCCTTCCATGATGAAACCGACCTTGTACAAACCCTAGGTCCCTCCGGTGTGTATATAAACCAGAGGGTTTAGTCCGTAGAGATCATCATTACCATCATCGGAATTTTCGTAGGCTAGACATCCAGGGTTTAGCCACCACGATCTTGAGGTAGATCAACTATTGTAACATCTATACTCTTCGAATATAATCAAGCAGGAGTAGGGTTTTACCTCCTTAAAGAGGGCCCGAAACTGGGTAAACATTGTGTGCCTTTGTCCACTGTTATCATCGATCCTCAGACGCATAGCTTGGGCCCCCCTACCCAAGATCCGCCCGTTTTGACACCGACATTGGTGCTTTCATTGAGAGCTCTGTCGTGATGTCTACAAAAGCGATTTATGGCTCGCCTAGTCATCAACGACAATATCACTTCTGGAAGGAGCCTAACTTCTGGGCAGACCCTCCAGCTCAGCGGTTTCACCGTAGGAGCTTGTACGACTGTCAAGCCCACAACACCCCCTACGACCGCCGAACGCTGTCTTAGCATCAGCCTCGGATACTCCAAAAAGATGGATCCGGCGGACGTCTCGTCTTTGAACGAGCTGCTGGACCGCATTGCCGTCGTGGGGGTCTCAACGGACTATGATTGGATCGGGCCCAAGCCTGACCAGAGGGAAATTTATCGACCACCGATCACCCACCTAGTAGCGGTCATTGAGGAACACATCTAAGACACTTCCCTCCCCATGTTGAAGACCAAGTATGTTCGAGTCTCTGAATCCCTCGAGCCAGATACTCTCCCTTCGGACGGGACTTCACGTCTTCCATACTCTGGCTCAGAGATAGGATCGCGGGAGCCCTTGGATCTCCCGAACCCGAACCGGTCGTCTCGGAGAACCTTCAAGCTCCAAATACAGGTGTGGGACCGGATTCAAATTTTAAACCACCCACCCACCACAATCAATATTCTCCAAGCAACTTAGGTCCTCCAGATATATACGACCTGATGTATGTGCGGCAGCAACCTCAGGAAACGGTCCACCGCTTTTGGGCCAGATTCCTGCTTGTTAAAAACAAGATCAAGGATTGCCCCGACGACGACATAGTTTCGGTCTTTCATCGCAATTGCATCGACGAGGGAATATTGAATGCCCTCGACCGTCGTCACATACAGAGCTTCACGGAACTATCACAGGTAGTGTAAAAGTACTGTGCGATGGAAAGCACATGGAGGGCCCAGAAAACTCAACTAGAGCCTGCTGCCTTTAAGCAGTGTACGACCCAGAGTAAACGGATACACCATAGCGGGTCGCCCGATCACCAGTTGATGGGCAGAAAAAATAAACCCTTCATGGGACACAAGTCCGTTCTTAACGAACTCCTTGACAAGCCCTGTCCAATACATGTCACTCCGCGCACAGACCCAACCCATAGCCTTCGAGCATGTTGGGTACTTTGACAAGTAGCAAAGAGTGGAGAGGTCATCCTCTCCATCACTCCAGAAAAATACTCTCTGGAGAGGGACGACTTTAACATCCTCACAGTCTTCGAGACCTTTTCCTCAAATAATCGGCGCAAAAGGGCACTCTGCGACCTCGTCGAAGTCCACCAAGCTACCACACTGAGCCCATGGAACGACACGGCAATAAAGTTGACATCCGAAGACGAACCAAAGGCTCAGTTAGTCCGAGTGATAACCCACAAGTATAGGGGATCGCAACAGTTTTCGAGGGTAGAGTATTCAACCCAAATTTATTGATTCAACACAAGGGAAGCCAAAGAATATTCTCAAGTATTAGCAGCTGAGTTGTCATTTCAACAACACCTGAAAGACTTAATATCTATGGCAAAGTATTTAGTAGCAAAGTAGTATGGGAGTAACAGTAACAGTGGCAAAAGTAACAATAGTAGTTTTGTAGCAATCGTAACAGTGGCAACGGAGAAGTAAATAAGAAAATATAAATGTGTGAAAAGCCCATAGGCAATGGATCAGTGATGGATAATTATGTCGGGTGGCATTCATCATGCAACAATTATAACATAGGGTGACACAAAACTAGCTCCGGTTCATCAATATTGTCGGGGGGGGATGGACCCCGGGCAAGCAACGGAACCCGGATCCTTTTCAAAAACAATGGGGCCAACATCGCCCCTCAAGCCAGCATGCGCTTGGCCGGGTCACTCGACCCGGCCAAGCCCTGCAACCCGGCCGAACTCTCCGACCCGGCAAGACGCGCCGACTTGGCCTCAACAACTAGCGCAAGACAGCCAAACCCGGCACAACCAAAGCTTCCTTGACAAGCCAGCTCCACCCATGGCGTGCTCTGCAATCCAACCATGGGTCAGCTCCCATCCCATCCAGGCCGTACGATGGGACGAGTCTTCAATCATCGATGACCAAGGCAACAATGCCCCGCCCATGCCTCTGGTCAGCCGGAGCGTGGCAACAGTGCCCCTCACCTACCCGCTGACTAGGGCTGGCGTGGCTACAGTGCCCCCGCCCTCACCGCTGACGACAGCAAGCGTCGACCTGACGGAGATCCACTGTACACGACTCAACTCGGCCACGCCCTGACGATTGACAAGACGTCGCACAGTCCCCCTAGGCACGCGGGGCCCGTGCCTAGGGGAACCCGGCGAACCACAGGCCCTCGGCGGGTCCCAGTCCGGGTCCCCGGACCCCGACAACCCGTACCCACCAACTTGTAAAATTACCATTGTACCCCTGGGGGGTTGGTCTATAAAACCCCCAGAAGCCCACGCATACGGGCATGTAAGAAAGAGAGATCAAGAGAGAAAGCAAGTAAGCACAAAACTAGTCACTGAGACAGCAACACCAGAGAGAAGGAGCAGCCTAAGCCTTGGCCAGCTTCCTTCCTCCCCCATACAGCTCCAGGAGCAACATTGTACTATCCAACATCAAACTACACTCGGCAGGACTAGGGGTGTTATCTCTCCGGAGAGCCCCGAACCTGGGTATGTCCAACGTCCCGTGCCCGCTCATGCCAACCTCGCCTCTGGAGCCCACCAGCGCCCTCAAGCCTCCTCCTCTCTTTAGCCATCCCTTGGCATCTGTCGTGCGCCCACCATGACAAATATAATGTAGGCATGTATTCCGAATATAGTCATACATGCTTATGGAAAAGAACTTGCATGACTCCTTTTGTCCTACCCTCCCATGGCAGCGGGGTCCTATTGGAAACTAAGGGATATTAAGGCCTCCTGTTAATAGAGTACCGGACCAAACCATTAGCACTTAGTGAATACATGAACTTCTCAAACTATGGTCATCACCGGGAAGTGTCTCGACTATTGTCACTCCGGGGTTTGCCGAATCGTAACACGTAGTAGGTGACTATAACTTGCAAGATAGGATCAAGAACACTCATATATATTCATGAAAACATAATAGGTTCAGATCTGAAATCATGCACTCGGACCCTGGTGACAAGCATTAAGCATGGCAAAGTCATAGCAACATCAAACTTAGAACATAATGGATACTAGGGATCAAACCCTAACAAAACTAACTCGATTACATGGTAAATCTCATCCAACTCATCACCGTCCAGCAAGCCTACGATGGAATTACTCACGCACGGCAGTGAGCATCATGAAATTGGTGATGGAGGATGGTTGATGATGACGATGGCGACGGATTCCGCTCTCCGGAGCCCCGAACGGACTCCAGATTAGCCCTCCCAAGGAAGAACATGGCTTGGTGATACATCTCCAACGTATCTATAATTTTTTATTGTTCCATGCTATTATATTATCCATCTTGGATGTTTTATATTCATTTATATGCTATTTTATATGATTTTTGGGACTAACCTATTAACCTAGAGTCGGGTGCCAGTTTCTGTTTTTCCTTGTTTATGAGTTTTACAGAAAAGGAATACCAAAGGGAGTCCAATTGACCCTACCCC